>NW_026273334.1:40000-340000 GCF_020536995.1 Dreissena polymorpha | reverse complement strand
CATGCTTTAAACTATAGACTTCGTTTACGGCAATGGCGCGCGTTATGTTTGTAGTAAGGTCAAAATTATTCAATCAAAATGTCCCAAAATAAATACAGATCGGTCTTCTTCAATCCAATATTTCCGTGCATACGTAAATCTTTTATTGAGAATTCATATAAAATAAAACTTTGTATCTTTTTGTCGTATTACTCAACATGTGTCAACACTGAATTCCGGTTTGCGAAGTTTGAACTTCAGTTTATCTAATTGTTAACGGAAGTACGCGGCACTTAGGAATGCCATAAGTAGGAGTTCACACCACTTAGAAAACGCTTATTCACATGATTTCAACGTTCAATTATTCTTTATAAGTGTATAGTTTTATTCTCTATGTCAATAGAAAAACACTCAGGATGTCTCAGGTACTTCCGCATCCATTGACTTATCATTGCAATTCAGTAATTTCAATGTGGCTTCGATATCGCTAGAAAAATATCGGCGATAATGTAAATATTAGTTGCACGTTTCAACATCGACTATGTTTGTTTCAACAATTGTATTAACCGCTTCATCAATATATGTATGAATATAAAAGCTGATAAAAAGATGAACACGAGAAACAATATAGTATTTGCCATGACCCTGGGCAAAGTTCTAAGAAGCATGTTATCGTGTTAGGGCTATAAAGATGAACGTCATTGGTTTGAAAGCGCCATTTGACCAGCGCACCAATCAGACTACTGACTTGTGGAGCATTTCTGGACAGGTGAAAGGTGTTCGGTTACCGATCCTCTCAAATCCGGAAGTTGTGTCAGAAACACCAAAAAGACAGGCGCCATCGCCTCGTTGAATTTTTGGTAGTTCATTTAATCGATTACTGCGTTCTTTATCTTTATATTGATTATGGTAATTGATAATTGAAATATAATACGGCGAAGATGTTTCAACCATGTTTTGACCTTTATCAACATCCAATAAAAGCTTGGAGAAATTTCCCGCTAGTAGAACCCACAGGTGGTTAGCGTGTGACTATGATATTAATTGGTGAAAACATCATTTTGAATGTAAACTATTCAAATTATAACGAAAAATGAACTTCTGTGGAAAAAAAATCACAATCAAACATATATATAACAAGTATTCAACTCGAAATGACCCGAAAACAGGGTGCATCGCTCTGAATAGCCATTTCTTCATCAATTTTGCAGCGATGTACGCGAACTCGGTCTCCTTGAACGCAGAAATGAATTTCCTTTGTGGAGATGTACATGTCTTGCAATATTTTTTACAAATGCTGGGTCAAATTGTAATAAATAACACGATACACAACTCTCGTGACCTACTCTTTATCGATAAGGCCAGTAATATTAACTTGTATTCCTGTGAAAGCTGTATTATATATTTTTTTTAGTTTAAAACACACAATATAGTTGCAAATGCTCAACTACAATTCGACGTTTAATAAAGGACGGTAACACAAAACGTGCACGACGCTTTCATACATGTATCTTCGTTCTGAGAAAACTGGGCTTAATGCATGTGCGTAAAGTGGCGTCCCATGTTAGCCTGTCAAGTCCGCACAGGCTAAGCTAAACTGGATTTTCGCTATGACGATAATTCTTTTAAACGAAACATACCATAACAGCGGAAAGTGAAATTCCTGATCAGCCTGTGCGTACTGCAAAGGTTAATAATGGACGATACTTTACGCACATGCATTAAGCCCAGTTTTCCCATAAAGAGGCTCTGTGTATCGTTCCGCCCCAGGCTACCAGTCTAACTCCACCCGCTCCTGCTGTTGGTTTATTTGGCTCGACCTTGACTGATAGGCTCTGCCACTGCCAATCCATGAATCACGTATCAACCTGATATAAGCCGCTGCAGTGGCTGTATTCATCACAAAAAGGACAGCGATATGCGGAGTAACGCATACTGGGGGATAACAATGAAGTATTTTGTTTTCTTGTGTGTATTGGCTATTGGGGCGAATGCAAGTAAGTGCATTAATATACAGAAGCTCTTCTTTTTAAAAGCTTAGTTCTTTGTCTCAAATTATTGTGTCGAAATTCAAACGTCTTGTATTTTACAGTCTAGACTACTTTGTCTCTTTGTTCAAATAGTAAGACTGTGGTATACTGTGTATGCCGTATTGTTTTTCGGGGGATATTAAACACATTAACAATTATAAAAAGATGTGGACCACTGTGATAAAATGCGTTTAATATGAAACTGTCATCTTCCAAATTGAGGTGTTTAACACTTTACTTTTTTATATCGAAGGTATCGGAAGCCTCTCACATCGGAGCGCATTTTAAACGTACACAAACTCCCAAAATATTCTTTGAAAAAAACTGATGAAAGAAGGACAATTTGTTTCGGTACATAGTATAGGAAACACTTGAAGTCGAAGAGAAAAAAAAAATTGTTTATATCCACTAGGCACTACGTTTAAAACAGAACATCAACTATATACATCAAATGCTGCAACTTGAGATCATCGCCTTGAAACGGTCATTGCAAAGCATTAGGGGTTAAACCCGGTTTAAGGGCTAGCTGAAACTCACACTTAGTCCAGAAATAATAAATCACAAACTAAATTACACAAATTATTATGTTTGTTTCCATGACTCGATCGGAGAAGTGCATACACGTATACAGCAAAACGGACAAATATTGATAAATACACGATTAATTTTTTACATTTTAATTGCAATTTAGTGCCGTTCGTTTATTTAAATTTGTTATTTTTACAAAAACTGGCATTCATTAACTGGTATTCATATTTATAAAAAACAAACATCATTTTTACTAATAGGTATTATACGTGACATGCTTTACTAGTATTCAAAGCAAGTTACATTCACTAACTGTAATCCGGGCGATCCGATTGGCGCAGTGGTTGATACATGCATTTCGCATAAGGGCGACCTTGGTTCAATGCCTGTTTCCGGCAGCATTTTAGTTCGGTTGGTGGTCGCCAAACTGGACAGGTGGGGTTTCCTCCGGTTACTGTATATTCAGAGCTATGACACAAAATCTAGCAAATATTGCAATTGTGGTGCACATGAAAAATGCTCATCATGACCTTGCCATTACCAAGCTGTTTCAGTGTACATGTTTCAAATAGTCTCTCTAATACGTTATATCCATTTCCAGTTTGTGACGACGCCGACGGTGTGGGGGTGGTGTGTGAGGTGTGCACGGAGGACATGGTGTGCTCCCTGGATGGGGTACAGGTGACCTGCTCGTAAGTGGTTTGTCTGGTCTTAAGTTGTTTCACATTTCTATATTAGTGTTCGCGCCTGTGCGTTGAAGCTGCCAAGGACATTATATTTCTGATCAACATACCCAATTTGTAGATCACTTGTCCTTCAAAAATGGAGTCGCAAGTTCGAATCCCAGCCGGTCACTTTGCGTTGACGGCAATTGGTTACGACCACTCTCCCAATATCAATTTAGGTAATTACTTAAAAGTACTCTTAAGTATATAACAATGTACCCCGGTTACGGAACATACGCTTAAAGGCACCCGGTCATACTCCGGGGTACTTTAAAGTGCATTTCCTTACTCTGGTGTACTTTTAAGTACTCACCGGTGTACTTTAAAGTACTACCAGAGCCGACAATGACAATTGGACTATAAGACTTACTGTCCATATGAACATCTACCGGATCTTCTCGGTTCTTATTTTGCTGTATGGACTTTCTAGGTATCATGACAAAGTCGGTTCGTTAGAACGTTCTATGAGTTTGTTTTAGACTTTTAGTACACCTTCGTATCGTATTCTAGATATACTAGAAAATTATTTCTGCTTATGCAAGTTACACATTAAGCTTTAAAGGTAATGCGTTTTCTGCTTGGTCAATGTTTTGAACAATACGCCGGTATTCCTTTAATGTAATATATATGCACGGTTTTAAAAGTTAGCATTCATACGAGACTCGTTTGAATACCTGGCTTAAAGTGTCGTACCAGATTAGCCTGTACAGTCCACATAGGCCGATCAGGGACGATACATTCCAGGGTGCAGACTCAACGAGGTTTTCACACGGGCTGGACAGAAAGTACACACACTGTTAAGAACTTTATTTTTGCAAATATCTCAAGTTATTGAAATACATTTGCAAAAATCGTCAGTGCATAAAATCCAGTTTTTCTTATAGTTTGTGCATACATCTTAAGGTAAAAGAATAAATCATGGAATACGTCTGAAATCGGTGACAAAATTTCACGTTGCGTGTGCAGTACACATGGACTTTTTGAACAAGAGCACAGGCTTATTAAAGGGGCCTTTTCACAGATTTTGGCCTTTTTTTAACTTATTCATTAAATGCTTTATATCGATAAATGTAAACATTGGATCGTAAAAGCTCCAGTAAAAAATCAAGAATAAAATTTAAAAAAGGAAAAGGACATTGCCCGGACCAGGTTTCGAACCAGTGACCCCTGGAGTCCTGCCAGAGTCCTGAAGTAAAACCGCTCTATCCTACTGAGCTATTCCGCCGTGTACACATACTGAACGTATTTTATACCTTATATAAGCAATCTTCGTAGTTTCACACAATTTAACGACAAAAACAGAACTCTCCAAATTATTCAATCGTTTCGCGTTGTAACGCTTTATAATTTTTAGGTTTTAAAATCGTCAAAAGATGCATATAATGGCTATATTAGACCATGGTAAATGTTCAGTATTACTGTTTCCTCACAAATATCATAACTAAAACGAAAATTTGCGAATTGAAACAACTTTTTTCAATTTTGTCAATTTACCAAAGCGTCAAAAGATCCCTTTAAATCAAATAATTTTATGTATTACACATTGCCACAAGCAGCATAAAAATCTGTCGTTTATGCACTAGTTGAAATTCTTAAGAAAAATTGTTTTAAAAAGTTATTTGGAAAAAAGCAACATTGCCGGTGTGTTTACTTCCATTAACGTTTAATTTGGAACCCAACAAAGTCACGTGATCCTGCACCCTGTTTCCGCTGTTAAGTTTTTTGTTTTGTTTTTAAAAAGTCGCTAGGGGCCTTTTCACAGATTTTGGCATTTTTTAACTTATTCATTAAATGCTTTATATTAATAAATGTTAACATTGGATCGTAAAAGCTCCAGAAAAAAATGAAGAATAAAATTTAAAAAAAGGAAAAGAACATTGCCCGGAGCTGGTTTCGAACCAGTGACCCCTGGAGTCCTGCCAGAGTCCTGAAGTAAAAACGCTTTAACCTACTGAGCTATTCCGCCGAGAACACATACTAAACGTATTTTATACCTTATATAAGCAATCATGGTAAAAGTTCAGTATTACTGTTTCCTCACAAATATCATAACCAAAACGAAAATTTGCGAATCTGAAACAACTTTTTTCAATTTTGTCAATTTACCAAAGCGTGAAAAGATCCCTTTAACACGAAAATCGATTGAAGGCGGAAATTGTCATCCCTGACTGTCTGTGCGGACTGAACTTGCTAATATGGGGCGACACTTTACACCCATGCATTACGCCCAGTTTTCACAGACAGTCATGTAAGCAATACATTTGTATGTGTGTGCCTAGCAATTGTATATTTCAGTCGCGACCCATGTGACAACTGCTCTGTCGTCTGGACTGACGTCGAAGGCGTGGATTTCACGGACGAATGCATCGCAGACGATGACGTCGTTGACGACATTGGTGACGTAGAAGCTGATATTGACATCGATGATGACATCGATGTTGATTACGATGTTGACGATGTCGAAGAGGGAGACGATGAAGGGTGTGTTAAATTTTTCCATATTTATGCCCCCCTTCGAAGAAGAGGGGGTATATTGTTTTGCACATGTCGGTCCGTATGTTCGTATGTCCGTCCGTCCACCAGATGGTTTCCGGATGATAACTCAAGAACGCTTAGGCCTAGGATCATGAAACTTTATAGGTACATTGATCATGACTCGCAGATGACCCCTATTGATTTTGAGGTCACTAGGTCAAAGGTCAAGGTCACGGTGACCCGAAATAGTAAAATGGTTTCCAGATGATAACTCAAGAACGCTTATGCCTAGGATCATGAAACTTCATAGGCACATTGATTATGACTCGCAGATGACCCCTATTGATTTTCAGGTCACTAGGCCAAAGGTCAAGGTCACGGTGATCCGAAATAGTAAAATGGTTTCTGGATGATAACTCAAGAACTCAAGAACGCTTATGTCTAGGATCATGAAACTTCATAGGTACATTGATCATGACTCGCAGATGGCCCCTATTGATTTTCAGGTCACTAGGTCAAAGGTCAAGGTCACGGTGACCCGAAATAGTAAAATGGTTTCCGGATGATAACTCAAGAACGCTTATGCCTAGGATCATGAAACTTCATAGGTACATTGATCATGACTCGCAGATGACCCCTATTGATTTTCAGGTCACTAGGTCAAAGGTCAAGGTCACGGTGAACCGAAATAGTAAAATGGTTTCTGGATGATAGCTCAAGAACGCTTATGCCTAGGATCATGAAACTTGATAGGTACATTGATCATGACTCGCAGATGACCCCTATTGATTTTCAGGTCACTAGGTCAAAGGTCAAGGTCACGGTGACTCAACTTAGAAAAATGGTTTCCGGATGATAACTCAAGAACGCTTACGCCTAGGATCATGAAACTTCATAGGTACATTGATCATGACTCGCAGATGACTCCTATTGACTTTCAGGTCACTAGGTCAAAGGTCAAGGTCACGGTGACTTGTCACAGTAAAATGGTTTCCGGATGATAACTCAAGAAAGCTTACGCCTAGGATCATGAAACTTCATAGGTACATTGATCATGACTCGCAGATGACCCCTATTGATTTTCAGGTCACTAGGTCAAAGGTCAAGGTAACAGTGCCAAAAAACGTATTCACACAATGGCTGCCACTACAACTGACAGCCCATTTGGGGGGGGGGCATGCATGTTTTACAAACAGCCCTTGTTAATATTAAAAATAAATAAATAATACTTCAGTATTTGCACTATTAATATCAGTATTTTTCAAAAGGTTGTGTCCGGCATATTGATTGTAAAAGCTGCAGTAGTTTACCATGTAAACCATTCTTATGTGTATTCATTATTCTTTGCTTTCACTCTGAAACTATTTATTGACAGTTCTACAAACGTAATGCACTGATTACGTCTGAAACGTTTTCTTTTGGTAGTAGAGCATTGACAATAAGGTCAAGTTTTTCTCCCCCTGTCACTCAAAGCATTTTAGCCGCACTTGCAAATTTACAAAAATGGTGTGGATTTATACAGGCCGATTAATAGAGGTAGTCGGAAATGGCGACGCAAATATGGGCGATATCAGCGAAAGAAGACGAGGAAGTTCGCAAGAAAGCAGTGGAAACATCAGAGAAAGACCATGACCACCGAAGAGAGGCTTGCGGCGATCCAAAAGCGGCGCCAGGAAATGACCGCCCGGTGGCTGGCCAAGGGCAAGGAGGAAAAGGCGGAGAAGTTCCAGCGAAAGTGGGATGCCAAGGATGAGAGAAAGGCCGGGCGCCTAGAGAAAATCATGGACCGGAAAGAACAGTTTCAAGGTACGTTGTTTGGTTATTCACAGTGTGTTGACGAACTTAAATGAGTGTACTGCCAATAGTTTTGGCTGAGAAGATCATGTTTATTATTTTTCTATTCGCAGCAAACTTGAAACAAACATACTTGATATTCTACTTCATTCCATTGACATGATATACGTTCTTTCATCTGGTTGAGTAATTTCACTTTCTTTTATACATCAGTAACATAGCATTCCATTTACTTAAAAAAACAGTCCGGCGTTAAAAACCAACAAACTCAGATACTTATATCAATTATTAATTACCGATAGTCATTATTTTGAAGTACTCACTTAATACTTCAATTTGCAAAGAATTTTAAGTTTAATATATAGAGTAAAGCGCCGTTTATCATACTTGTAAAAGATAAGTATGTTTCATGAAACGCATCCAATATTTCAGCAATGACCCCTGAGGAACGCCTGGCCTTCTTTGAAGAGCGGCGTGCACTACGCCAGCAGCGGAAAGAGAACCGGAAAAATAAGAAGGTGCAGAAGGTGCAGCGTCGGCAGGGCCGGAAATACGCGACCATGGTGCAAGAATAATTTCATATATTACATGCTTTGCTATTCAGTTTTACTATGTTAAGCATTTTCACTGTAAATGTTTCTTAGGTTGTTTTTAATGTATGTTTCATTTGATATCTGCAAGTTTTCTCTTTCTTTTTCTATTGGATATTAATCTCCGCTTTTGTAATAAACAATGTTACACTGTGTTGCGTTGATGTACTTGTTTGCAAGCTTGTTCTTTAAAAATAAGTTCTATAAGATAGAAAACGCAAAACACATCCTTGTATGGTGCCAAAATGTTGCATTACCCTAATATAATAAGGAATTTTACATATTTCATTGGCTTCAAATGCAGATGTTTAATCATCCCATAGATCGTTAAAGGAACCTATACAAACAATGCTATGTCGTGTTAAAGTGTTTATATAGGTCCCTGATCGGTGTCAATACGTGTTTCGTATATTTGAAAAACGCACTAAAATAGGCATTATACAGTCGGTTGAATTAAATATAAATCTTTACGTTTGACACATCTGTCGCCGTAATAATGTGACAACATCGCGTAGGAGGTCATCTTGAGTTCACTTCTCAGTTGAGTCAGCGTCTGTTTTTCTACCAATCAAACATCTCGGCATGCAATAGGCCTTTGGCTTTTGTCTGAACCGAGCGAGAAAAGGCATACCAAATACGTTTTTAAGGCGACGATGATTACCGGAAATAAAAGTTCGTCGCCTCTCATACGATGTCATAAAAAATTGCATTGTTTGATATCTAAATTAACTACAATTACCTGTTGTTGGCTTTTTATTTAGACGAAAATCAACGAGTTTCATGTTCACGTAACACTTTACTGGTATGTATTTTCAACCGACAGAATTTCGTTCCTAAATTACACTTGTAAGTGTGGAAGGCTAAATAGGCCCTTCCATGCAGGGCACTTGAATCTACTTGACTTGAAACACGCATGTGCGCGGGGAACTTTATGAGATAAAAGCATGTACACGAGCATTACAGTCCTTGCATTTTGTTAAACCTATTTTTATTTAAATTTCTTGTATCTTTTTAAGCACAAATAACGCCTGAAAATTTTATTCTAAATAATTATATAATTGAACATGAAAATTGCGTTTGAACATACAAGGTATAAATGTTTCTAAAAATTATTAATTCATTTTATATTACTATATTCCTGAAATGAAGTCAAGACTATTGAGAAATAAAGGTCTACTAGTCATGTTATAAAAATATGAGCATTTACTAAGTAAACATGATAATAATTTCAGAGGCATTCATGGCTATCGATTAAACTCAATCCGTTTGTTTTTCGTGTAAATCACTTCATCAAAAGCTGAGCATCATCACACACATATCATTTAAAGTTCATTAGGCATATCTGTTATGATAATTAGACTTAGATTGGGTGCAATATTCACTTAACGTCCTATAAATAATTATAAAACTAGTGGTTGTGATAACAAAAAAGCACATTCGTTGAATTGATATCATCCCCCCCCCGAATAAATTTCGTTTATTGATGGATACGATGTATGAAAATCTTTTGTATGAATTGCAGTTCTTATTGAGATATATAAAACCATAAAGTTTCATGTTGAAATCGTGTATAGTGTGTGAGATATAGCCATGTAAAGTTACACGATACAAAACAACAGAGGGGAATAGGTCTTATTTAAGAAAGAGGAGGGTTATGGTTCCTATGCATGGAAATTCACTCTACATCCATGAAGTTTCATGATGAAATCTGTCACCAATACTGAGATAAAGCCCCGAAAGGTTTGTGACAGACGGACATTATACAAAAACAACAAACGGCAATATCGCGCATTTAAAAACAATTTAGGGTTATAGTTCTTGTACATGGCACTTTTTTCTCATTAAAATCTTTTCACCCATGAAATTGTACATAGTTTTTTAGATATAGCACTGACAAGTTTATGACAGATGAGCATAGCACAAACACAACAAAGGGCAATAACTCATTGGCAAGAAAGTGTTGGGTCATGGTCCTGTGCATGGCACTTCTACTCGTGTATAGATATACTCCTATGAAGATGGGTGGAAATCTTACAAAAAATTACCAAGGGCAATGACTCTTATATAATAAAGTGTAAGGTTATGTTTCTTGTGCATGGCACTTGTCTTCAATACGATTTATAGACCTATGAAGTTTCATGTTGAAAGATATAGTGTCTGAAATATTGCCCTGAAAGATTTGTCAGACTTTGTGACTGACAAACTTCATCCGAAACTTTCTCTTAAGAAAGTAGAGGGTTACGATTCTTGTGCATGGTACTACTCCTCATTGATATATTTACACCCACAAAGTTTCATAGTGAAATCTTATAGTTTCTGAGATATTATCCTGAACAATTGTGTGCCAGACGTTTGTGACAGACGTACGGACAATGCAAAAACTATATCCTACGGACATCGGCGGGGGATAATATCAAACTCATATTACATATTATTATTTTTTATAAATATAGTAAGCATTTTATTATCCCGTGATTAATATACAAGTACATACATTACATAATGAAAGATTCATTATTGGCTTAATATATAATTCATGCAAAGAGCAACTCACGTTGAAAAATATATGGTAGTCATGTATTACACATGTAAGACGTAAAGAAACCTATAATCGTGTTGTCAAGATGATCGTGCATAACCGATTGAAGCGATCACGAGAATTAATAAAACAACTTACAGCTCACATTGAAAGTAATACTGATCTATATTGATGTTATATCCAGTATTTGTTAGCTCACCTGAGTACATAGTGCTAATGTGGATATTTAGGATACTGTATTGTCCGTCGTGCGAGCGCGCGTTAACTTTTTATTCTATCGACTTCTTCTTCTCAACTGCAAAGCAAGTTTTGATGAAACTCTCAAAAACTGTTCAAAATGTTAAGGTCCATTGCATATATTGGTAACCAAAGATAAAAAAGGTTTTAAATATGAAAACTTAAAAAAATATTCTCTGATGTGTAACATCGTCTATTGGTCCTCTTCTAAGTTTGTTCAGGTCAAGCTTCTAAGGTCCAAAATCGCCACTATCCGGGGATCATATGATTTATATTGATTTATATAGCTAAATGACTTTAAAATCTTAAATGACAAACTCCATGTCTGTGACATATATTGCACGAAACATCGTATGATGGTCTTCCACAAAGTGTGTTCAAATCATTCTTCTAATGTCAAATTTGGCCTTGCAAATGGGGTTACTACTTTCTCGTATGTGTATGTAGTGGAAATGTTTACGTCTTTTCCACTGAAACCGCAAGGGAAAGAGGTTCGGTATCTTGAATGTTATCTCGTATGGCGGTCATCAAACAACTATTTTCAATTCATGCAACCGGAATCAAATTTGTCGCCACCCTGTGGCAATTCGTTTGTAGGGCTAATTTTAGGCCGAATTTCGGTCCAATTCCCCTGCTAAAGGGAGTATGAATTTCCCTTCTTAAATTAAGTTCAAATTCCCCTAAAAATGAAATACTTCTTTTAGAATATCCATTTATTCGCGATCACTGGCTGTCTTGTAGCATGGGAAATCACTGAGATGACATACTGGATAGATTAGTTTGCCTGATTATCTCCCTTGGTATGAATTCGTATAATTAAATTAACACACTTATTGAAGTAAAATTGATTGTTTATCAAAAATGTTTGAAGAATTTTTCTTAAAATAGTTGCAATCTTTATTTAATCAATCCGCTTGGTACAATTGTTCGATATGTTTTTGGTGCCGAAAATTTAGTATTCTAAGTTTTTATAAGCGTTGTTAGACAATTTAATCACATTCCAGGTACGTTAACGATACCGTAATTATTTGTCGTTACAATATGAAGAAAATGGAGGCACATATAAAAAATTGGACTAATTTGAATCATTTTGTGTCGCTGTAACCTTCTTGACCATCAACTTTGATTTATTAGCAGATTTGTGGGGAAAATCGGTCGGTCTATTTAAAGGGGCCTTTTCACAGATTTTGGCATTTTTTAACTTATTCATTAAATGCTTTATATTGATAACTGTAAACATTGGATCGTAAAAGCTCCAGTAAAAAATCAAGAATAAAATTAAAAAAAGGAAAAAACATTGCCCGGAGCAGGTTTCGAACCAGTGACCCCTGGAGTCCTGCCAGAGTCCTGAAGTAAAAACGCTTTAGCCTACTGAGCTATTCCGCCGAGTACACATACTTGACGGTATTTAATACGTTATATAAGCAATCTTCGTAGTTTCACAAAATTTAACGACAAAAACAGAACTCTCCAAATTATTCAATCGTTTCGCGTTGCAACGCTTTATAATTTTTAGGTTTTAAAATCGTCAAAAGATGCATATAATGGCTATATTAGACCATGGTAAATGTTCAGTATTACTGTTTCCTTACAAATATCATAACTAAAACGAAAATGTGCGAATCTGAAACAACTTTTTTCAATTTTTTCAATTTACCAAAGCGTGAAAAGATCCCTTTAAAGGCCATGTTTATGTGTACAGTGTAGCCTGTAGGTACAGTCAGACGGGTAATTATTTTATAAACAAGACTCTTGGATAGCATGTTACGGCAGTCTTTTAGAACGTCCGTGCAGTTGTAAGCTATAATGTATTTAAATGAATAGAACGTACGTGCACTTGTAAACAATAATTTTTTTAGATACACTGTAGACAGAACAGATTGAATAATCAAATGCTCATTTCATGTTTGTGTACAAGATACAGGACACAAACGAATAATTATTAATAACATGACCGAAAATATATACCAGTATTAAAGTAATTTGGCCATATTTTCTTAAACTACCCCATAAACAATACCGACAGAATTGCCGATGAAGAACGAAACACAATAAACTATCGTTCTCAAATACAATTAAAATTTCTATGCTAGATAATTAAAATGAACCTTATTTAAGCCACTTAACCGTTAAGTATTGGCCAAAACATGCCGATCGTCGGAGAATAAACGAAGAGGCGCATAGGTTGATAGTTTTCACTTATTTCTGTACCCATGACAACCACACTTTTAGTCTGATAAAAAAATAATTTGTTCATTCCCATGTGGCTCTCTACTTGCTGAGCTTCATAAACTTTTTGCGTTATTGCAGGATTTAGATCTTTCGACGGACAAACGAATGTAAAGACAAAAATGGAATAACATGCATGTCCCCCATATGGCCCTCTATCCACATTACGCTTTTAATCAATTTCAGTTATTTGTAAGTAATGGCATGATCCAGATTTTAGTAATTACAAATTCCTGTAATCAAGTCAATCACAGTTCGGTCTGACGAAACAATCAAATAATGCGTGCATTTGCATTTCTCATATGGCTCTATTAACAAGCTGAGTTGCATCAACGTGGTGAAGTATTGTTTGAGATATTACCGGATCCATATTTTTTGGACGGACAGACGAACAAAAATGAAATGACGTGCATTTCTAATATTCTCCATATGCCCCTCAATCCACATACTTTTTTTCATCAATTTAGCTTTAGTAATGTTTATTTTTTTTATCGCAAGATTCAGATGTTTTGGACGGGCCGACGGATGAACAAACACAAAAAAAACTGAAAAAAAAAACGTGCGTATATGTACAGCATGGACCTTTGTCCACATAACAATATTTGTTAGTTATCGCATGTTTGAGTTTTGAGTTGTTCATGTATATATGAAACAATAGCATATGTAGCCATAGCAACCACAATTTTTGTCTGACGCACAAACGGGCCCTCTATCCACATACAAAGGTCACCAACCTACAGCGGTAGGTACATGTAATCAACCTACAGTATAATGTAGAGGTCATCAACATTCAGTGCTTTGTAATTCGATACCGTTGATGAGCAGATAAACTGAATGTCGAAAACATAATCACTTAATCACGCCGGGTATGCGAATACTTCGTTTACGGATGGCACTTCACTAACAGAGAACAACAAACGCCACGCGCTAGAGGTAAGTTCCTCTGTTTTATTTAAAGTTATATTCTAAAGATTAGTTTTTAAGACAAGACACATGGTCGAGTTGATAAATGGTGTATCCTTTTGTATTGGGAATACACAATTTCACGGAAGAATGGTACAGTTTTGCCCAAAAAATAGAAAATTCGATCGGAAAACAGCATAAACTGAATGAACAGCAAACATTTTAACAAAATAAAACTACTTAGAATTATTGCAAGAAATTGTTTGATATTCCAGCATGTAGAGTAATCACTGTACTTCAAATACTGAAATTTTGATAGCATTCAATGAAATATAAACAAAGATAGTGCATGTTGTTATAGGTGGCATACATAAAGTTGAAGCCACTTTGTTTACCGATAAAGGGCACTTCAGATTACGGAGACTTTCAACAAAGCGGGCACTCTAATAACTGAGTTTTATCTTCTATCTTAAATGCATTTATTTATATTATGGCTATTCATACGAAACATTTGAAAATATATTTTTCAAAAATCACATTACTATTAATTTATACTATGTTTATTATAATTGCAATTTTCAAATAAGATAATATTTATTATTAAATAAATGTGTACGGATAATGCGGATCAACACAATCGTGTTTAATTTTACTTATAGCAGGGCTCTAGATAACGGTAGTGAAGGGGTCTTTATGAGGCAAATACACATTTGTTCTTCATAAAATCCTATGTCGGTTGTGCTTATTTGAATCGCATCATCAAGACGATACTTATGCGTTGCAACAAAATTAAAAAGAGAATGGAAGCCCTTCTTATAGGGAGCAATTCCCTTTACGCAACGCTAACGTTTGCTCGAAGTGCGATTCACCTGACCCTAAATCACTGTATTGGTTGAGTTTTAAGAATCACGGTTAAAATTAAATCGTAAAAACAACTGATTCTGGAAAAAAGGAATGCGTACATAAAATGTTTAAATGTCATATTATGGAGTCAGTACTTAGTATACCCCCACAAACGAAGTTTAGGGTGCTATATTGGATAGAACTTCATATGCAGCATGTGTTGTGTTTATATTAAAAACAAAGACGGATATGCATAATTTTTACACCACTGTCGTGTGATTATATCAACCCCGCCCGTTCTTTTATTGCTATTTTCGTTTATTGGCATTGAGCCAAAAAGTTCCAATAGAATTTCGAACCTGCATCGCTGCTGATATTAATCTCTGAGAGGCAGTTTAAGCAGAGTGATTATTCATGACATGCTATCTAATATATAAGTAAATAGCCTTAGTACCTTCATTTGGACATAAAGATAAATGCTTTAGATCAACCGCTTAGAACGTAATTTAAAATATATGGCCATATAGATTTTACTCATAAGACATATCCAATTTGTTTAACATTTATCTTTCACATTTATACCAAATCATAATCATATTTCAAAGGGATAAGAACATGCTTCGGTAATTCGTTTTTTATTTGCGTACTAAGTACATACATTTTTATTTATTGCCTGCTTACTTTAACAGTATTCCACAGCGAATTCTGCATTTTTGATTCACAAAAAACGAGTGTGTTATATCTGGAAAAAAGTGTCTAGATGTCGGGAAACGAAGTGCCATTGTTTTTTAGATGATCGGTAAACGAAGTGCAGATGAAAAATGTGCATGCGACATTTGAATTTTCTCAAATACATTAGTAAACTAAAATGTAACATGTTGTAACATTACTGGATATATTGATCTTTTATTTCGAATTGTAAGCACGTTCTTGATTTATTTCCAAGTATGTTTATTTTGTTTAAATATGTACTGATAATTCAATTCATGCTGATTATCGATGGACTTTTATCGTGTTTTTTTTAATAATTCACCGTTTTCGAGAATTTCTTTCTTCGCAATACGAAGTAATATACCATTAATCACCCAAACAATGTTCTGTGTCTAAAAACCAAATAAACAGAACATAAATACAAAAAAAGCTGAAGAACTCACCTCTCGCGCGTGGCGTTTGTTGTTCTCTGTAAGTGAAGTGCCATCCGTAAACGAAGTATTCGCATACCCGGCGTGTTAATGTGAATAATGCCTGATTGGGTTCGGATTCTAAAAAGAAAAGCACACGCACACATTTGTAATTGCACTCCTATCCCGAAACATCGGGGTCCGAATTCACCTGTCCATTCTAATATAGAAGAATATACATTTAATTCTTTACATTACATGTTTTTAGTAAATAAAAATTTCAAAAACATTTGTTATTTAACAATTAGAAAATTGTTGGCAAAAGCAGGGGTAATCACTGTGGGTAGATAGAATGAAGATGATACTACTAGCAGCTGGCGAGCCTGTTTATCTCCCTTGGTATAAATACAATTATCAGTGGAAAAAGCATGTTTCCCGATTCAAGAGTAATTCTGAAGAATACAAGAAGTATGTTTTAACGTTTCGAATGAAAATCATAATGCGTTTACAATGTACATGCTGAGGGCCCTCGGGCTACGCTTTTTCATATTTTTATTTGGTAAATTGGTAACAAATTCGATAATATAATATTAATGTACAGTATGCAGGTTTAATAACAATTAAATAAATTACTGTTAATATATGTTCATTTAGTTTGAGATATAAGTTTAACTTAAACAATAACTGTCGATACAAAACTGCCCATCTGGATATTACAGTAAATGCCTCCTGATATGGTAAAGGGATCTTTTCACGCTTTGGTAAATTGACAAAATTGAAAAAAGTTGTTTCAGATTCGTAAGTTTTCGTTTTAGTTATGATATTTGTGAGGAAACAGTAATACTGAACATTAACCATGTTCTAATATAGCCATTATATGCATCTTTTGACGATTTTAAAACCTAACAATTATAAAGCGTTGCAACGCGAAACGATTGAATAATTTGGAGAGTTCTGTTTTTGTCGTTAAATTTTGTGAAACTACGAAGATTGCTTATATAAAGTATAAAATACGTCAAAAATGTGTACTCGGCGGAATAGCTCAGTAGGCTAAAGCGTTTTTACTTCAGGACTCTGGCAGGACTCCAGGGGTCACTGGTTCGAAACCTGCTCCGAGCAATGTTCTTTTCCTTTTTTATTTTTTTTCTTGATTTTTTACTGGAGCTTTTATGATCCAATGTTTACATTTATCAATATAAAGCATTTAATGAATAATTTAAAAAAATGCCAAAATCTGTGAAAAGGCCCCTTTAAGACCACATGTAGAAAATACGGTCGGTTTATTTGACGGTCATGGAAATTCGATCAAAGGTGCGATATAAATACTGTAATAGAATCCAGAGTTTGTTTTATAGGCCGCCATATACAAAACTGCCCATCTGGATATTACAGTAAATGCCTCCTGATATGGTGAGACCAAATGTAGAAAATACGGTCGGTTTATTTGACGGTCATGGAAATTCGATCAAAGGTGCGATATAAATACTGTAATAGAATCCAGAGTTTGTTTTATAGGCCGCCATGTGATCAGAATAGAACGAATAACAAACAAACAAATTTCATGTTTATGTACCAAATACAGTACACACAATTCTTGACCGAATTAAAGTACACACAGTGCTTGACCGAATTTAAGTATAACCTGGCTCTGGTTCTATGTCATTTTATTGCCTTTGTATCTGTATTTAAAAACGATGACATTTTGGGAAAAACATCAGCAAATAAACAAAAACATGTTATAAACTGAACACGCGAAGGCCAGAAAATAGCAATAGCATTTAGATATAGTTTGAATCAGTTGTATTTATTTCATGCAGAATTGTATGTAAAGTGTGTAACTGCAGTTAAGTCATTTTAAAACCGCGTTACGTTATATATGCTGCAGCATGTACATAACTAATTTCCATATGCATCTAATTGTATTAGCTTAGCCAATGTATACGCATCACGCCTAATGTCAAGGCATCAGTTTTTATTCCACGCGTCTTGCATATGTAAAACAAAACTTAAACTGCATTTTTTTATTGAGAACATTGTACATGCACCGATATAAAAACATGATAATTATTGTCGAATGCAAAAGTGACCGCCCCATAGAAACGTTCTACTACACTTGGAGACTTTTCTAACGCAACATTTTCCATACTTGAATATCTAAATCACGAGGAAACATTTTGATTTTAAAGTTTACAGGGGATGATGAGTTATCATTTGACTACCGGTACGTTCTTTGCAAGCTCACGATAAAATTATTCGTCCATGACGATCGGACGCTTTAGCACGTGTGGAAGATGTGGTTTCAGCATTATGCAAGAGGGAAGTTAAATTGAAACGCGATATACAGGTAGTTCTAATTGTATTCAATTTCACCATTCTCAGTGGGTTTTTTACTCTATGAACACATAAATAAATTCGAAAAATCTTTACTCATAACTGAGATATCCAAGTTTGAAAAAAAATTGCGTTAGAAAAGTCTCAACGTGTATGATCCACCATGACCCTAGCTATTGAATCGTCTTTACTAATTATATCAGGTAGAAAAGGTTTAACAAAGAAATATTGACTCAGCGGAATTAGAACTCGAGCCCTTTTTTCGCAGAACACGATGTGCTTGTCGCTGCGCCACGCTGTCTTTAATGAAGGGCTGCAAATTATAAACCCTTATGCTAGAACTACGCGTATTTGCCAAAATATTGAGGAAGGGGGTAACTGTACAGACGCTGATATTATTTTACCGACCTCGAATGATGCCTCGACTGTTCATGAACTAACTAACAGTATTTTCACTTTTTTTTATCATACATGTATATTCTTTGTCAAATCCATGGCAATTACTTTATTATAAGTCGTCATTTCACCTAACTATTAACAAGTCACTTAGAATAGCCGTTAGATCAGAGGTCTATCATATAAGAATATTATTGATACGTCTTTGATTAGATCTGTACAGAAACATAAGGTAAATTTTGAAGTTCAGCATCTAAATAAGTGCGATCGAAAAAAGTCGGTTAGAAGTAGGCTTTGTCATTAAACTTTTTCCACTATAAATATAATACAGTTGAACATGTCAGTAAATGCACTGATTAACGCGCAAGTGCAGACTCACATGTCAGCTGACTTAAACAAACAAATACAAACTGGATTTATTTGGTTTAAACAAATCAGACCGGTTAGAATTGAAACCCAATTTAATGGTAAAATGTATCTTAATGTCGGAACGCAGTCTGACATCCCCAAATAGACAACCAATAGCAGGCTTCTTATGATGTTGCGTCATATAATCATTATGTTTACACTACGCAGAGTGTAATGGAGGCATAACAAACTATCTTTCATTTAAAGATTTCTTGTGCACGTATTAAACAATCGGATAAAAATGCGGATCAGCAGGCTTTTGTGTCAACAAGTTGCCAAAATGGTGGAGCGTTATTCAAAGTACAACCCTTCATCTTTATCAATGGATACGCTTCTAGACTTCGGTATGAATCGATTTATTGATAACTTAACGCATCTCAGTTCGTTACAGTTACTGAACCTTGTTTCAACTTAAATACTATTGTATGAAAATGAAGAAATATTGATATCATGTGCATTTAGTTAAGATAATGACTGTTCCACTATTATATATTGGTAAAATGTGTTACTTCTAAGATTGTTATGTCGTTTTTCCTTATATTCGAAAGTGAAAGTTGACGGTTGGTTATATTATTATACAAATAAGGTGAAGGCCATATGCTTCCGATCGGCTTCCGGTGTACAAAGAAGTTTACCCAATAAGAAAAACAATTAGTGTTTTGTGTATGTCAGAGAATTGGCAACATGTTCCGACCATTGGTGTTAAATTTTAGAGCCTTTTGGAAGCGAACACATGTGTTAAAAGTTGCTCCAAATGATTTGTTTTCAATCACAACGTCGTTAACTTGTCACTCACGTAAACAAAATGTCAGATTTGCATCATCATCTAATGATGATCATTTTATCAAACATGGCATGTCCAAAGTATTTTGTGACAAATATGATGAATATGCTATTTACAATCCAGCACCTCTTTCTTTGAATGAACTATCTGAGTTTGGTAAGAGACTTCTTTTAATTTGTCTTCTTTTAAGTGTGAAGAATTTACACTGCTTTCTAACACAGACAGCAGTATCATAAATTTGCCCCCCCCCCCCCCCCCCCCCCCGGGACCCTACCCCCCCCCCCGGGACCCTACCCCCCCCCCCTAACCTTCGCATAAGTAATATATATACACAATGTATGAAACGCACTATATGCCTATTGGGGGGGGGGGTAGGGTCCCTGGGGAGGGGGCAAATTTAAATTTATGTTACTGCTGCCTGTGCTTTCTAAAAGGAATAGACATGTGCTGAAACTCACATGTTTGCCATTGTAATTAAATGTTTTACTAATAATAATAAGTGCAAGCTAGTCATATGTCAGCATTAAGTTTAAATAAAAAGCCAATTGTTACAAGGTATAATTAATTTTACCAGCAACCTAATTTCCGCTATTTATTAAAAATATTAAAAATATAACAAGAATGTGCAACATAAAAGATTATTGTTGTAAAAGGTGCTTTATATTGTTGCCTTCTATTCTGCATGGTGACAGGTGAAGTATTGATAATGGCGTTGAGTCCTTATTCATCAACTGGGCCAGTAGGAGTGATATAGATTAAACTTGTCATCTAATATGTACCAAACTTTCAATGTAATGAACCATACTAATCTTAAAAGTTATAATGTGGGACAGGTCAGACTGAGTAAACTAGAGTTCTTGCTTTTTTTCTATGAAATTTTGTTTGTAAAAATCCATTTCACAGCATATATAGGATGATTATTTTTCATCAAGTCTTAATACAAACTTTAAGAGGCACATCAAGTATTTCCCCTTTTTATAAAGACATAAGATTATTTTTAGCAATTAATATTTCTCCTTTCAAGCAGATGTTGATTAAGTTACACAGTTGCATGGCTGTGTATGTTGAGAAAACTGGAAGCAATATCAAAATGATGTATTTTGATATACATCCCCTTGGACTCAACCAAGACATCCGAATTAAATTAGAATTGTACACTTACATGTATAAAGTCCTTTTATATAGGGTTTGCAGGTTCATATATTATATGGAACAAAGTTTACACAATTTATTATCCCTTGTTCGTGAAATAGTACACAAATGGCCTGTTTATGCCTTGAACGGCAATAATGCAAAAACAGATTAAAGTTACAGGAATTAAATTTTTGTTTATTTATCAAAATCCCAGATAATTTTCTAAATTTTGCATGTGTTTAATTTCCAAGCAGTAACTGTTTACCTATTACCGGTACCTGTTGATATCATAGATAACTGGCTATTACTGTTAGTACTCTGTGTAAACAAGAAATTCTTTAATGTATAAAGTATATGTATTAAGTGGGAAACCGGTTGGATTCGTGATATTGGAACTTTGTCATATACTGCCATTTTTAGCGAATTTTAGATAAAGGTTAAGTGCATCTGTTATCTATATAGGTGAATGCCTCAATGTTTGGACTCATCATGCGTTTTAAGGTGACACTTAGAATGGTTTATGTTTACATCATTTACAATATGTTACATGTATTCCATGTATTTATAATACTTTGATTTATTTATATGGCTAATGTACGTTTTGCCACATTTGTTAATTGTGCAGTTACTACAGCTTTGTTATAAAATACCTCCCTTAACATTCTTGTATTAGGCAATGGCTTGTTTTGTGGAGCCCAATTAAAGTTATACAATCAAAATGATGTCTGACAGTGACGTTGATGTAGAATGTGTACATATACACAATATCCTAGTGCCCTTTTTATCTTATTGATGAAACAACACCTGTTTAGTGAATTTAGTTTGTAATGTCCATTTGTCACTCTTTCTATTTCATATATACTATTGTAGTTTACCTTGAAATTTTTATGTCCCCCACTATAGTAGTGGGGGACATATTGTTTTTGCCCTGTTTGTTTGTTGGTCTGTCTGTTGGTCTGTTGATCTGTCTGTTTGCGCCAACTTTAACATTTTGCAATAACTTTTGCTATATTGAAGATAGCAACTTCATATTTGGCATGCATGTGTATCTCATGAAGCTGCACATTTTGAGTGGTGAAAGGTCAAGGTCATCCTTCAAGGTCAGAGGTCAAATATATGTGGCCAAAAGCGCTCATTTTATGAATACTTTTGCAATATTGAAGATAGCAACTTGATATTTGGCATGCATGTGTATCTCATGGAGCTGCACATTTGAGTGGTGAAAGGTCAAGGTCATCCTTCAAGGTCAGAGGTCAATTATATGTGGCCAAAATCGCTCATTTTATTAATACTTTTGCAATATTGAAGATAGCAACTTGATATTTGGCATGCATGTGCATCTCATGGAGCTGCTCATTTTGAGTGGTGAAAGGTCAAGGTCATCCTTCAAGGTCAGAGGTCAAATATATGTGGCCCAAATCGCTTATTTTATGAATACTTTTGCAATATTGAAGATAGCAACTTGATATTTGGCATGCATGTGTATCTCATGGAGCTGCACATTTTGAGTGGTGAAAGGTCAAGGTCAAGGTCATCCTTCACAAGGTCAAGGTCATCCTACAATGTCAAACATCATATAGGGGGACATTGTGTTTCACAAACACATCTTGTTAACTTAAAATTATCCAATAAGTCAAAGTGTGTTTCATTTGTCAAATCAGATCACCCATACGATTATCAGCTACCCCTGGTACATAAAATCACATTCACACTAATATCTGGTGAGATTCCCAATTTCATGGTTTAGATCATACATGTATTCCTAAACTGATTTTGAGAAAATGAAACATTCCCGTTATTTTGGGGAATTTTAGTGTTAGTTTACTAAGAAGTACATGTATTTTAGTGTTAGTTTACTATTAAGAAGTACATGTACCGGTATGAAAAAAAAATTATTGCTTGATTTATAATTTTAAATTATTGTTGATCAAACAAACTTACATAACACAGAAATATAACATAAATATAGATCTACTTAAAATAAAGATATCAGTTAAATGGATTTTACAACCTAAATCTTTCCTTCTATTATTAACAACTCTAATTCAAAACATCTTAATGTTGAACCATCAATTGCGAATTGTGTGACTGTTGAAAAAAACAACAGGTCTTTGCCTGGCTATTATGGGAGAATGCAATTTCAGGATTTGGAATTTAGCCCCCAAAATTCGCTGATTTTCAAAAAACTAATTTAATATAAATCATTATAATAATTCAAATAGGAAAAATATCATATATATTATAGTTAAATATCTTTTAGATGTAATTGAAATAAAATTGAGATATCATAATCATAAGACACTTGTTTAAAAAAAAATCAAATTGGGAATTCATTTTTTAACCATTTTGCCTTACGAACAGGTTCGTTTCAATGACCTTTGGATATGCCAGGAGAAGTCCTGAACAAGATACATTTATCCATAGAGAATGTTTTCACAAAGATTAGTCCTGAATTCTACTGTCTGTTATTTCAAATATACCACCTGTATTGGCCAGAAAAAAGGTATTGACATGACAAGTAGATTTTACCTTTATATAACTTTTATGATATTTCTGATTGTGTATAACAAGTTTTCCTTTTATCTATTGTAAATGTGTTACAAGTAAATTTCTTGCCAATTAGCAAACATCTGGATTATGCAATATGTATCACATCATATTCAACCTTCCTTTAAAATAGTGGTGTTTATCATCTGTTACATTTTACAACAAATGTTTTCTGTATTGATTTGCTTTATTCAATTGGTAATGCCTAAGCATTGATTAGAACTAACATATGACTGCATATAAATGTACATGTATCAGAGTTCTAGTTAAACTACATATAAGTTTAAGTCACAATTGCATTCCTGTTGACTTTGATATAAATAAGGTCATCTGAACTTTCAATGTTTGTCCTTAGCCTAGTTTGAAGTATGTCTGGCTTCTCCAGATAGTCTTCCTCTCAGTATCTTGGTCTACCATCTTTATCTGTGATCTGCTGACTGAGAACTTGCTTATTGCAGTTTTGCTGTCCAATAGGTGTGTCAATTATTACTGCTTAGAGTGTGGCCCACTGTGTTCACAGCATAGTGCCAGTACCCACGTGTATGATACCAGGCATTATGTGTTGTACTGGTAATTAAATTAAGAAGGATCAAACTTGGTCTTTAATTTAATCGTGTTAATTGGTGCATAGTAATTGGTAAATTTAATATATTGTTAGTTACATAATTGTTGTTTCCGCTTAAGTTCTTATTTTCAAGCATCCATTCAGCGTATATTACACATAAAACAGTAACTGTTTGTTACTGTATAAAATTGTCAATAGCCAATAAACGAGAACATAGAAAAATCAAAGCGCTGAAGACACTGAATTTGTTTGCTGTTATGTAATCTTAGACGCAACTCAGTCTTCAAAATTATGTTATACAGCTTTTTACATCGCAAGTTTAAAATGACCACAACCAATTCAAATTTATATGTGTCTTAAAGCACACAGGTCGAGATGTGTTTTTTTTTTCAAATCATTGATACAGCTAATCAGTGTGCACAGGCTAATCTTATTTGACATGCATTAAGCCCTGTTTTCCCTGAAAGCAGCCAATATGTACAGATTTCAATGATAAACACTAGACTGGCCAACGTTGTCTTACAAGCTGTTAAATACTTTTGAATACATACACACTATGTAGTATACCAGTGGGAACTATAAACAGGCAGATGCCGTGGTTAGAGTAGACGCTCCTAAGCATTCGTTGTCTGCTTAATTTTACTGCAGTTATCCATACAGGCAGTCACGGGTTACGGTTCCTAGCGTAGTTAAGCCCATACTGATTCGCAAAATTGTCTCTACATTATTTGTGAGCTAACGCTCACAAATAATGATAGAGGGATAAAAAAAGGATAGAACATATGTTAAAAGGGTGGAGCATTACATGGAACGGAGGGACACCTTGCCATTCATTTTCTAGCTAAATCCCTAACTATGGTACTACAAATATTTAGCTTAAATTATTTCTAATTAATTATTTTTAATTAGGTAACTGATAGAAAACTCAGAGGCTTTTTTTCTTGATTTGGGGAAAGTGCCTGGCCTTTCATTTGTGGGAAAAATATAGACAAAACTGAAAAAGGGAAGAAATTTCCCAAAGTAAGTTTGAAATTTGGGGAAAATTGCATCATTTCAAAGAAGAGGAAAGGGCCTTTCTCTTTGGGGAAGGGGCCTATATAAGGCCCTTGCTAAAGAAGGAAAAAAAGCCTTGAAACTACATTGTACTATCAAACTTTTAAAGCAGAATGGTACAGTTTGCTGTGTAAGGACTGCTGTTGTTACGTTTTTTTTCTAGAGTTATCTAGAGGTAAATTTGAAATTTCAATCATGGCAAGTGTGTCAGGGATCAAGTTCACAGATTCCTTTGGACTTAAACTAAATGTGTATGATGATAATCACATGTGATGTCATGTCTAAATTGGTATTGGGTTATCTTGTTCTGGGTTATCTTGTCCTTCTTATAGTCTGGCCTTGAGTTAGTTAAACAAATAACGGGTCAAAGATTAAGAGAAACAGATTAAAAAGGACTAGTGTCCTAGTTAACTGGCAAAGATGTCATTAAACACATTTTTTGCTGTTGCTGAAGCATGCATTTGATCAGCTGTTAAAGGTCTATTAAAGGGACTTGTGCAATGTTAACAGAATAACAAATTGACTATTTATATGAGAAAAAAAATAACCCAATACACAACTATTTTATTAGAAACAATCAGGATGACATTTTGATTAAGGCAATTCTTTTTAGTCTTTATGTCTCCAGTATTTGTTTAAGTAGATTTTACCAAATTTTAATCACCAACACTGCTAGCTACATGTACATCTTTGTGATTCACAGTTGTTTAACAATTATGTCCTTTCACTATTTAACCACAACACTTAAACCTTAACCTTGATCATAATTCTCATATTTACTTTAACCCTTTCCCACTTAAAAGCTAAGTGAAAATGGCTATATGCAAACAGCATAAAACCAGAACAGCCTGTGAGTAACTTGCAGTCTGTTCAGGTTTTATGCTGTTTGCTTCTCATTAGTAGCTAAGGGTTGGAACTGAAACCTTTAAAACTTAGATCTAGTAAGACAAAGGTCTTTAATTAAATGTAACTTTCTAAGGGACTACAAATGCGTTAAAATACATATACAAGTGGTAAAGGGTTAAATGGCTATTAGTTCTTGGTAAACTAGCAGCAGCAAAACATTGGGCCTGATGGTGTACTTATCCAGCTATGTATTTAGTAAGAAAATGCCTGGGGGGCCTAAACAGGGGCCAGGTGTCTGAAAAGGGACAGGGGTATTTCTTTTGTTAAAAAATTGCAGTATGATAAACGTTGCACACTTTAAGTGACTTTATTTGCTGTTTTCACTTGAAAAGTAATTAAGTAAAGTAGTAATATACAATCATCTATGCAGCCTATATGCTTTTTGGTCTGTTCGTTAATACAAAAATAATTTAGTATAAATATCAAGTAAAACTGCATGTTATTCTATAAAATATTCAATTGGAAATAAAAACAAGTTTGATGTGTCTGTAATAACACTTGTATTGACAAAGGAAAAATGGACACAAAATGGTGTAACAAATTTTAAAAGTTTGTTGCATTAAAACGGAATTTGACCACATAATTTAGAAGGGTGGGGCTAAAATGGGAAGAACCCCTCTCCCTTCACCCACAGATTCTTGTTGTAAGTTTCCTGCTATATTTCAACAGAAAATATAATTATGCTAAAGAGAAATTTTCTCTTGATTGAATTGGTGTAAATAATTATAATCATCATAGAATAATACATTTCTTGATTTCTATGTCTTTTTTTTCTAGGCTCCAAGACTGGTACAGAAGAATCATCATTTGAGTTCCTGCGAGATGAGCTACTGGTGCGTCTCGCCAACATCATGAAGGAGTTCAACCTTCTACCAGTCATCTTCCAGCAACGGGGCTCGGTCGCCATGGTGAAAAACTGGTAATCAATATTTCTATTTGGTAACCGTTTGTTTTTGCTCCTGTAAATAAGAGCAAAAATAAAAATAAAAACTACCTTGTGCAGTGTTCTGGTTACCTGGAGGTCGTCCTGCTGTAGAGCTTGGTTTAGTTTGTGGACAACCTGCAGAGGTGACAGTTGTGTTGTTTGATGTTCATGTTGTTTCTGTTTCTAGTAGGCTTCGTTTCCAACCCTAAGGTATTGATGAGCAGCAAACTGAATAAAACATGAACAGACTCATAGCTGTTCTAGTTCTATGCTGGTTGCATACAGCCATTTTCATTTTGCTAGAATAGTGTGTGTTTTTTCCTTTTGTCTATGGTATGGTATAGAGAGATTATCAGGTATTATTTTGGAATATTTATGTTTTTAAATTGTATTGAATTAACAATTTTATTTTAGCACAAAATGCAAAAACATACCAGTAACTGTATAGAACTTAACATGCAGTCAGCTTATTACATGTGTGTTAATGCTTTTAAATGTTAAAGAAATATACAGAGAAACTTTAAACAGCTTAAGCTTTGGCCTTACTCTATAGCATAGCTGTACAATAAGTCCTTCCTACATTCATGCCTTCATGCACCAATAAAGTGTTTTAAGTAATAGTTAAATCAGACAACTAAGATTGCGCAATTCTTTTACAATTTCCAGCACAGAGTCATTGCAAGGGATACTTTATGTAAGTCTTTTAAGTACTTCAACTAGAACATATAAGCCAAGCCTGATTTTATGTATTGCAGGTATCAACAAAGTTTCCTGGAAATCACCGAGTTTGAGAAGCTCAATGTCAAGGACAAACCAACATTAGCAAGGTATGTGTAAGATTTGAGGGAAAAAACCCAGACAGCTTTAGTAAAACAGCTGTCACTTGGTAAAATAGCGCTGTATTGGAATTAAATTAATGTGGTTTTGTCATTTGCTTATTTTATGTAAGAAATATGCATATTTTTTAAGTTTGAGGTTTTATGCCCAAGCCATGATAATATTGGAAGGGCATATATAGTGTAACCCCAGTCCGTGTGTTTGTTGGTATTGGACATTGCATGTCTGGCTTTTAATTTAACTTTGTAGTTCTTGATGAGATGTTGAAATAAATGTTTATAAAATGATAATCAAATCAAGACAACATGACCCTTGACACAACCACTAAGCTTGCTTTAAGGTCACACTGGACACTTGGGGTGTTTGCTTATTCATTATATGTATATTGTGAAAGCACATATTCATGTAGGCCTCATAATTTTGTCATAAATTATGGAATTTCAAATAAATTGGCGCAAATAATCATCATATCAAGACAATATGTCGTGCCACAACAATATGGCAACCTTAAAGGTCAAGGTCAGAATGGATACTTTTTACATTTTCCTTATATTTCTTCAGTGAAAGTACATTTTCATATCCTGCCAATACATTGTTGTGCATGATTGGATTTTGAAATAATTGAGACAAATGAACAACAATTTTGCTCACTTGAAGGTGAAGGTCAAAGTAGACACTTGAAGTTTGTGCCCCTGCATGGATTGACACTAACTTGGCACACATAATCATTATATCTGGATGATGTGGCAAATTAAACAACCACGTTGGTTGCTTCAAGGTCCAATTTTAACTTGATGTCTGCTTATTGTCCTTTTATGATATAAGTGACTGTTAGTTCTATTTCTTTGTAGTGCTTTGTCCAAATCTACATAATTTCTTAAAGGTCAGTGTCACATAAATGTATATGAAATAGGCTTTATGTGTAGCAACTGTTACAAGGACTTGCACATACATTCTGCATCAACTGTTCTCATTATTCATCAAACAAGACGCATTTCTGTGTCATG
The DNA here is from genome assembly GCF_020536995.1 of Dreissena polymorpha. NCBI lineage: Eukaryota > Metazoa > Mollusca > Bivalvia > Myida > Dreissenidae > Dreissena > Dreissena polymorpha. The sequence goes on along the minus strand of NW_026273334.1, from coordinate 311,114 downwards.
TGAAATATAGGGGGTCATCCGTGTCTTTCAGACTTATTTCTAGTTTCCTATTATATTATTTTGTTATAAATTGCTAAGTTATGGCAATATATACGTATTGCAATATGAAGCGCAATATTATAAATTGACCCTGGCCAAGAAGGATATAAATACTATAGAAAGATTTAACACATTGTTACACATCATACAATTGATCAAATTATCAAAATTGTGTTTCTGCATCTATGTTTTGATTTGTAAATGATGGTCAAAAGTTGAAAGATATACATACATGTACAAAGATTAGTTATGCTTTCTTTTGATTGTGAAAACTGTGATCACACTGTTTTAGGTCAGCCTAGATAAGCAATGGACAAGGTTCAGTACTTGTACTTTGTAACCAATCTACTTTCCAAGGTTCTGTTCTACTTAAGCCAAAATATTTTTTTTAGTTTTGAATACCAGGTTGTTTTTTAGACATATTAAAAATAAAATCAGCTTATTTTCTTCTTTTTGTAAAAATTTATTATTTCCTTATAATGAGTTAAAAAAAAATCGTATTTTGAAATAAATTTAGTCAGTAATTGTTTTAGATATCAACATGAAGGCTGTAAGGACATAACTGTTTTGAGAGAAAAAATATTACTGTGACACCATGTACTACTGTTTAAGTCTTTTGTTGTGTATTGAAACAATGGGGGCATACAAAAAGTGATTGCAATACAGTAAAAACTAGTGTTTAACACTTGTTGATTGCAATACAGTTAAAACTAGTGTTGCACACATGTTGATTGCAATACAGTTAAAACTAGTGTTTCACACTTGTTGATTGCAATTCAGTAAAAACTAGTGTTTCACATTTGTTGATTGAAATACAGTAAAAATTATTGTTTCACACTTGTTGATTGCAATACAGCAAAAACTAGTGTTTCACACTTGTTGATTGCAAAACAGTAAAAACTAGTGTTGCACACTTGTTGGTTATTATCTTAGACAAATCGAGAAATAATACAGTCTGTAACTTCTTCATTCAGTTGGTATGTTGAAAACCTCAAATCATCATTATCTTTGAGCTTTTTATAACTGCAAAACTACTAGAACATAACAGATCAGCTGTTCACGTGTGTTGTAATAAAATGCAGATGTGAACCTGATTTAATGAATGGTCCCATGGTCATACTGCTTTTGTGGATTTTAAGTTGGGAGCTTATCATGTTACACCTGACATGAAAATGTTGATTAAGTCTCCTTGAGCCCAGCATACTAGCAATTTGTCTTCAAGACCAGTTGTCTTTTTAATTCGACTTAATACATTAAGATTGCAATTGTGTACTTGATGTACACAATATAAGCGCCATAAACTGCGTTAAAAAGGTTTATAAGTGATAAATGTATTGCCTTTTTTTCTGCAATTTTTATGCCCCCCTTCGAAGAAGAGGGGGTGTATTGTTTTGCACATGTCGGTCGGTCCGTCGGTCCATCCACCAGATGGTTTCCGGATGATAACTCATGAACGCTTAGGCCTAGGATCATGAAACTTCAGAGGTACATTGATCATGACTGGCAGATGACCCCTATTGATTTTCAGGTCACTAGGTCAAAGGTCAAGGTCACAGTGACTCGAAACAGTTTAATGGTTTCCGGATGATAACTCAAGAATGCTTACACCTAGGATCATGAAACTTCATAAATACATTGATCATGACTGGCAGATGACCCCTATTGATTTTAAGGTCACTAGGTCAAAGGTCAAGGTCACAGTGACTCGAAATAGTAAAATGCTTTCCGGATGATAACTCAAGAATGCTTACGCCTAGGATCATGAAACTTCATAGGTACATTGATAATGACTGGCAGATGACCCCAATTAATTTTCAGGTCACTAGGTCAAAGGACAAGGTCACAGTGACTCGAAACAGTAAAATGGTTTCCTGATGATAACTCAAGAATTATAAGCCCTAGGATCATGAAACTTCATAGGTACATTGATCATGACTGGCAGATGACCCCTATTGATTTTCATGTCACTAGGTCAAAGGTTAAGGTCACAGTGACAAAAAACGTATTCAGACAATGACTGCCACTGCAACTGACAGCCCATATGGGGGGCATGCATGTTTTACAAACAGCCCTTGTCTATAATAGTGTCCTCTATTATTCAGGTTTTCTGAAACGTTGAACATCATCAGATCCCGCCACTCAAAGGTTGTGGAAACCATGGCAAAGGTATTTTTTAAACATTTACACAACAGCTAATTTTTTTGGTTGGTTGTTTGAACATAAACCCGGTACATAACACCTACTTTTATTGTCTGGTTGTTTGAACATATACACAACACTTACTTTTCTTGTCTGGATGCTTAATCATATGGCAAAGTTGTTGCTTGAACTTATAGACAACACCTACTTTTATGGTCTGATTGCTCAGCCATTTGGCAAAGGTAATGTTTGCACATACACGCAAAAGCTACTATTATTGTCTAGTTGCTCAGCCATACAATTGTGGTTTTGTCATAAATATTATTGCTTTTAACTTTTGCAAATATGTTTTGTAGAAACTTGTATAGTGGCCAATTCTTTGAGCCTCTTTTTATGACCCTGGTAGTGTGGCATATAGCAGTTGCACTGTCCATCAGTCTGTCAGTCTGTCCCGCATTTGGAAGTCCGGAGTTTTTTTTACGCAATGCTTTCAGATATTGAGATTATTTTTGGTATGTGAGTCTACCTACATGACCTACAGATGAAGTGTGTGTTTTGTACCCGTCCATTGGTTTTTGGAAAAGTTATGAGTCTTACTTTTTCTCTAAAAAACTGCTGTGCAACTTCAAGGAGCAGTATGTTTTACAAACACTGGTCTTCTTGATCACAAAATATTTGTTTTTGTTGTTGTGTCAGCTGAAGACATTTGGCTGTAGCTGTCACTATAATTTTAGCAGACTATCATTTAAGTGTTTTTGATATCATTGGTAAACTTAAGTGGAAAGAATATGAAAAAAGGTTAATTCTGGTTTCCAACATTACCACTTTTACCATAATTGAGTCTGGTTGACATTGAAATCGATAAATTATCTTTATCTGCTAGAATATAGAGTATTCATTTACAAATATTACCACTTTCAGACTATAGAATGATATAAATAAAATAATACTTTCATCATGCAGGGTGTTATGGAAATGAAGGATGCATTTGAAAATGAAAGCAAGAACTGTGATCAGCAGATAACATATTTCCTGGACAGATTCTACACAAACAGAATTGGGATACGAGTTTTGATAAATCAGCATTGTAAGTGATTGATTCAGTTTAATTTCATGTTGTTTATTGTTAGCTTACCTGAGCCTGCAGTGCTAGTTTATGGGCTTTTGTGACCAGCCTATGACTTTACATAATTTTTTTCTGCAAATGACATCTCTTCCAAAACTAATTGGTTAAGTTTTGATAAAGTTTTACCGTAACGTTCCTTGGACAGTCCTTACATAAGATATATGATAGGTTTACATCGATTTAAACTTAACAGTTGATTAACCATATTTACAGTAAGATGTGTAGATAAAGAGATCTTGGATTAAGTGGTGTTGTTCAATAGAAACTGACATCTTCCTGCTAGATATTTTTAACCAGGTTTTCAGAAGGAAAAAACTGGTTATTAGATTTGCGAATGTCGGCGGGCGGGTGGAACAAGCTTGTCCGGGCCATAACTTTGTCGTTAATTGTGAGATATTAAAATCATTTGGCATATTTGTTCACCATCATTGGACGATGTGCCGCGCGAAAGTATTACGTCGATATCTCCAAGGTCAAGTTCACACTTTGAGTTCAAAGGTCAAAAATGGCCATAAATGAGCTTTTCCAGGCCATAACTATGTCATTCATTGTGAGATTTTAAAATCATTTGGCGTATTTGTTCACCATCAATTGACGATGTGTCGCGCGAAAGAATTACATCGATATCTCCAAGGTCAAGGTCACACTTTGAGTTCAAAGTTTAAAAATGGCCATATATGAGCTTGTCCGGGCCATAACTATGTCATTCATTGTGAGATTTTAAAATGATTTGGCACATTTGTTCACCATCATTGGGCGGTGTGTCACGCAAAAGAATTATGTCAATATCTCCAAGGTCAAGGTCGCCACGACTAAAAACAGATTGATTTTGAAACAAGGGGGGTAACTATGAATAATCAGTAACAATTCACATTTTGAGTTGGTCTCCCTTTATCAGACTTTTTTCAAATTGAAATTACGGTCGCCAAGAGTAAAAATAGATTGAATCTTACTCAAGGGTGGTAACAATGCACATTTTGAATTGTCTCCCTTTATCAGACTTTTTTTTCAAATTGAAAACCTGGTTTTGTGACAATTTTGTCCCTTGTTTATTATTTACCTTTGACTTGGCATTACTACTGATAATGGGAATGAAATATATAAATAAATTGCTTTTGAATCTAAAAGAGGAATATTTAAGACTTTTTACAAAACATGAAGTATAGTACTTTTTTAAAATACATAATGAACAATTTGGATGAAAAGTTGAGAAGACAATGACCAAATATTATTTGTAAGCTGGTTAAAACACACATATATTTTAGAGCAGAAATTATGTAATTATCCATATGTCAATGACTATATATTATGCCCCGTATAATAAGCACTGGCATGTATGATTTCAGTGTTGCTGTATGGGGGTGACCAGGTTCATCATCCAGAACATATAGGCTGCATTAACCCCAACTGTGATGTAACAGAAGTTGTCAAAGGTATGCTGAAATCAAGCCTTTTTTTTTAACCTTTTTATTTTAGCTTGATTGCATCTAAAAACTAAGGCTTACTGGAAACATCTTGAGTCCCTTTCCTTGGTAGAACCAGTAGTGGTTGTCTTTTATTGAGATCTAAAGAATGCCCCTAGTCCTACAATGGGGATCGAACCTGTGATATACTGGTCAATATGAGGACACTGAATCCACTCCACTTCAGGGACCTAAAAGTTTGTATCTGTTATCTGAGGAAAAATTGCATGCTGAAAATATATATATTAGATTTTCGAGATTATTGATACATCTGAAAATGATACCTTTTAGTATAAACATAGTGCTCAAGGTTTTATAAATTAGAACAAATTGCAATGGGTGATTTGATTGACTTGAAACAATTTTTTGGGAAGAAAGTTAATTAAATTATTAAAAGTATTAATTAAAACTTTTTGCTCCACCATAAAGCGCTGTATTAAGTATCCACTCAATAACAGTTGCGTACGTTTTATTATTGAACAACTTTCAGCTTGTTCGTGTTTGTTTCAGATGCGTTTGAAAATGCAAGGTTCCTGTGTGAACATTACTACATGTGCTCTCCTGATCTCCAGATAGAGTGCAACAATGGTAGGTACACGTTATACCCTTTACCACTTAGATACGTATGTTGACGTGTTTGTAGTCCCAAAGAAAGTTACATTTTTAGCTCTACTGGCCGAAGGCCTGAATAGCTTATGTCTATCTGGTTTCCGTCAATTAACCCTCCATGCGTGCGTTAGACTTTTTCTTGTTTGCGCGTTAAAGTCCACAGTTTTTAACCAGGTTTTCCGAAGGAAAAAACTGGTTATTAGATTGGCGAATGCGGGCGGGCTGGCTGGCTGGCGGGCTGGCTGGCTGGCGGGCTGGCGGAATGAGCTTGTCCGGGCCATAACTATGTCGTTCATTGTCAGATTTTAAAATCATTTGGCACATTTGTTCACCATCATTGGACGGTGTGTCGCGCGAAATAATTACGTCGATATCTCCAAGGTCAAGGTCACACTTTGAGTTCAAAGGTCAAAAATGGCCATAAATGAGCTTGTCCGAGCCATAACTATGTCGTTCATCGTCAGATTTTAAAATCATTTGGCACATTTGTTCACCATCATTGGACGGTGTGTCGCGCGAAATAATTACGTCGATATCTCCAAGGTCAAGGTCACACTTTGAGTTCAAAGGTCAAAAATGGCCATAAATGAGCTTGTCCTGGCCATAACTATGTCATTCATTGTGAGATTTTAAAATCATTTGGCACATTTGTTCACCATCATGGGACGGTGTGTCCCACGAAAGAATCACGTCAATATCTCCAATGTCAAGGTCGCCACGACTAAAAATAGATTTAAAAAAAAAAAAACTTACAAAGGGGGTTAATTTTTTTTGGTCATTTCAAAAGTTCAGTTTGAGTTTTCTCCCTTTATCAGATTTTTTTTTCACAATGAAAACCTGGTTTTGTGACAATTTTGTCCCTTGTCATCCGATTCTTTTCAAACTTGTTCAGTGTCTTTATATTAATGGGGACTCGAACCCTATTGAAAATGGGTTACATCAAAGTAAAAAGTCCAGAATTATCTCCCCTTGAATTTGAGAAAATTGTGAAATATCTGAATGATGAGTCAAACCCTATTGAAAATGAGCAATATCGGAGTTATAAGTCCAGAATTATCTCCCTTTGAATTTGAGAAAAAAATGAAAATTCAGTTTTTTTATTTGATAAAGTCCATATTTACATCCAATTCTTGGCAAACTTGCACAGTGTCTTTGTATCAATGAGGACTCAAACCCTTTTTATGCCCCCCTTCGAAAAAGAGGGGGTATATTGTTTTGCACATGTCGGTCGGTCCATCCGTCCGTCCACCAGATGGTTTCCGGATGATAACTCAAGAACGCTAAGGCCTAGGATCATGAAACTTCATAGGTACATTGATCATGACTGGCAGATGACTTCTATTGATTTTCAGGTCACTAGGTCAAAGGTCAAGGTCACAGTGACTCGAAATAGTAAAATGGTTTCCGGATGATGACTCAAGAATGCTTATGCCTAGGATCATGAAACTTCATAGGTACATTGATCATGACTGGCAAATGACCCCTATTGATTTTAAGGTCACTAGGTCAAAGGTCAAGGTCACAGTGACTCGAAACAGTAGAATGGTTTCCGGATGATAACTCAAGAATAATAAGGCCTAAGATCATGAAACTTCATGGGTACATTGATCATGACCGGCAGATGACCCCTATTGATTTTCAGGTCACTAGGTCAAAGGTCAAGGTCACAGTGACAAAAAACGTATTCACACAATGGCTGCCACCACAACTGACAGCCCATATGGGGGGCATGCATGTTTTACAAACAGCCCTTGTTTAAAAAGAGCAATATCGAAGCAATAAGTTTTAGAATGACTTCCCCTTGAATATGAGAAAATTTTGAAATCCCGCTTGTTTACACAATTAATTCCACAGTTTTCATCCAATTATTTCCAAATTTGCACAGTATCTTTATATCAATGAGGACTTGAACCCTTTTGAATATGAGCAGTATCGGAGAAATAAGTACACAATAATCTCCCCTTGAATTTGAGAAAATTCTCCTTGTTTGCGCGATTAAGTACACAGTTTTTATCTTATTCTTTCCAAACTTGCACAGTGTTTATAGCAGTAGAGCGATTCAGGCCCTCTTGTATTTTAAGCCTTTCTTACTAAATCCAAGTTTTAAAGGTTTCAGTTTCAACCCTTAGATACTGATGAGCAGCAAACAGCATAAAACCTGAACAGACTGCGAGTTACTCGCAGGCTGTTCTGGTTTTATGCTGTTTGAAAAAGCCATTTGCACTTTGCTTCTTATGGGGGAAAGGTTTAACGAAGGTATCCAAGGGTTCTGTTAAGTTTCTGGTAAAGAAAGAGATATTATTGGGATTTCGGCTGAAAATGTATACATTTTAGAAGATATTGTAGGCAGTGTATATAATCAGAGATACATTTTTATGACCACGGTAGGGTGGCATATAGCATTTGAATTGTCTGTCCGTCCGTACTCCAGTCCGTCCGAAAACTTTAACATTGGCCATAACTTTTGCAATATTGAAGATAGCAACTTGATTTTGGCACACATGTGTATCTCATGGAGCTGCACATTTTGAGTGGTGAAAGGTCAAGGTCATCCTTCAAGGTCAAAAGTCAAAAAATACAATCCAAGGGAAGTAATAAGCTTTTAAAGGAAGATTATTTATAAACCTGCCAAATGATATATTGAATTTTTTTCAAAGCGGCGCAATAGGGGGTATTGTGTTTCTGACAAACACATCTCTTGTTTTGGCCTGAAGTCTGTCTATCTCACTCCGGTTTTTATCCCAATGGTGTATCCAAAAAATGGTGCTTATCAAAAATGCATCTTTTAATGTTTTACTACCACCTTTGGTGTTTTAACACCTTAAAAATTAAGTTTCATTAAATTTGTTTACTCATGTAGGAAGAATGTATCCTAGTGTGTTGTTAAATTTGCAGCTAGGTATCCGTTATTACTGTAATTTCTGCAAAATTTATACAGTTTAGTAGCTAATTTATCTAGTGTTTATAATTAGTCTTTTTAATATTTGCTTCAATTGATTTATTGCATTATTCATGATGCATTTTGTTTACTCAATATTCTTTACATTTCACGTCTGATTTATGATTGTTCGATACTAGTTGGTACAATAAATTCTGCAGAAAAAAATGTAGTAAAAGGTAATTTTTCTTTCAGCCTATGAGAAGAGTGACTCTATAACCATCGAGTATGTCCCCTCACATCTGTACCACATGCTGTTTGAGTTATCAAAGGTTTGTGCATGGAAAGTGTTTTTTAGCTCATCTATTGAAAAAAAAAAATTAGCTATTGTCATCACCTTGGCGTCGGCGTCCGGTTAAGTTTTGCGTTTAGGTCCACTTTTCTCATAAAGTATCAATGCTATTGCATTCAAACTTGGTACACTTACTTACTATCATGAGGGGACTGGGCAGGCATAGATAACTCTGGCTTGCATTTTGAAAGAATTATGTGCCCTTTTTATACTTAGAAAATTGAAAATTTTGGTTAAATTTTGTGTTTAGGTCCATTTTATTCCTTAAGTATCAAAGCTATTGCTTTCATACTTGCAACACTTACTTACTATCGTAAGGGGACTGTGCCGGCAAAGTTATGTAACTCTGACTTGCATTTTGATGGAATTATGGGCCCTTTATACTTGAAAATTTGGTAAAGCTTTGTGTTTTGGTCCACTTTACCCCTAAAGTATCATAGATATTGCTTTCATACTTGGAACACTCGCAAACTATCATAAGGGGACATTAAAGGACAAGTTGCATAACTCTGGTTGTCATTTTTACGGAATTATGGCCCTTTTTTGACTTAGTAACTTTGAATATATGGTTACATTTTGTGTTTAGATCCACTTTACTTCTAAAGTATCAAGGCTATTGCTTTTAAATTTCAAATACTTTCATGCTATCATGAGGGTACTGTACCTGGCAAGTTGAATTTTAGCTTGACCTTTGAATGACCTTGACTCTCAAGGTCAAATTATTAAATTTTGCTAAAATTGCCATAACTTCTTTATTGATGAATCGATTCGATTGGTATTTTGACAAAACAACTCAATAGACTCCCCTCAATCCCCCCCCATTATTATTATTTTTTAATTAAAGAATATCTAATAAATGACCACCACACCCTCATACCCCCCCCCCCCCCCCCCCCGCCCCAAAAAATAATTTAAATGCCCCCGGTAGGGTGGCATATAGCAGTTGTCAGTATGTCAGTCAGTCTGTCCGTCCGTCCGAAAAAAAATTTGACATTGGCCTTAACTTTTTCACTTTTGAAGATAGCAACTTGATATTTGGCATGCATGTGTATCTCATAGAGCTGCACATTTTGAGTGGTGAAAGGTGAAGGTGAAGGTCATCCTTCAAGGTCAAATGTCAAATTTATGATGTCTGTCCCTCCGAAAACTTTAACATTGGCCATAACTTTTTTAATGTTGAAGATAGAAACTTGATATTTGGCATGCATGTGTATCTCATGAAGCTGCACATTTTGAGTGGTGGAAGTTCAAGGTCAAGGTCATCCTTCAAGGTCAAATTATTTTTTTTTAATGTCAAAACGTCGTTCTCATGAAGCTGCACATTTTGAGTGGTGGAAGGTCAAGGTCATTCTTCAAGGTCAAGTTCATCCTTCAAGATCAAAGGTAAAAAATAAATAAAGCGGCGTTATCATGAAGCTACACATTTTGAGTGGTGGAAGTTCAAGGTCAAGGTCATCCTTCAAGGTCAAGGTCATCCTCCAAGGTCAAAGGTCAAAGAAAAAATCAAAGCGGCGTTATCATGAAGCTGCACATTTTGAGTGGTAGATGTTAAAGGTCAAGGTCATCCTTCAAGGTCAATTAAAAAAAAAAATTCAAAGCGGCCGTTCTCAAGAAGCTGCACATTTTGAGTGGTGGAAGTTCAAGGTCAAGGTCATCCTTCAAGGTCAAGGTCATCCTTCAAGGTCAAAGGTAAAAAAAAAAAAAAATTCAAAGCGGCGTTCTCATGAAGCTGCACATTTTGAGTGGTGGAAGTTCAAGGTCAAGGTCATCCTTCAAGGTCACGGTCATCCTTCAAGGTCAAAGGTAAAAAAACAACGTCAAAGTGGAGTTATCATGAAGCTAAACATTTTGAGTTGTGGAAGTTAAAGGTCAAGGTCATCCTTCAAGGTAAAAAAAAGTATATAATTTCAAAGCGGCGTTATCATGAAGCTACACATTTTTAGTAGTGAAAGTTCAAGGTCAAGGTCATCCTTCAAGGTCAAATTATTTTTTTTTAATGTCAAAACGTCGTTCTCATGAAGCTGCACATTTTGAGTGGTGGAAGGTCAAGGTCATTCTTCAAGGTCAAGTTCATCCTTCAAGATCAAAGGTAAAAAATAAATAAAGCGGCGTTATCATGAAGCTACACATTTTGAGTGGTGGAAGTTCAAGGTCAAGGTCATCCTTCAAGGTCAAGGTCATCCTCCAAGGTCAAAGGTCAAAGAAAAAATCAAAGCGGCGTTATCATGAAGCTGCACATTTTGAGTGGTAGATGTTAAAGGTCAAGGTCATCCTTCAAGGTCAATTAAAAAAAATAAAATCAAAGCGGCCGTTCTCAAGAAGCTGCACATTTTGAGTGGTGGAAGTTCAAGGTCAAGGTCATCCTTCAAGGTCAAGGTCATCCTTCAAGGTCAAAGGTAAAAAAAAAAAAAAAATTCAAAGCGGCGTTCTCATGAAGCTGCACATTTTGAGTGGTGGAAGTTCAAGGTCAAGGTCATCCTTCAAGGTCACGGTCATCCTTCAAGGTCAAAGGTAAAAAAACAACGTCAAAGTGGAGTTATCATGAAGCTAAACATTTTGAGTTGTGGAAGTTAAAGGTCAAGGTCATCCTTCAAGGTAAAAAAAAATATATAATTTCAAAGCGGCGTTATCATGAAGCTACACATTTTTAGTAGTGAAAGTTCAAGGTCAAGGTCATCCTTCAAGGTCAATGTCATCCTTCAAGGTCAAAGGTCAATTTTTTTTAAAGCGGCATTATCATGAAGCTGCACATATTGAGTGGTGGAAGTTAAAGGTCAAGGTCATCCTTCAAGGTAAAAAAAATAGAAAATTTCAAAGTGCGTTCTCATGAAGCTGCACATTTTGAGTGGTGGAAGTTCAAGGTCAAGGTCATCCTTCAAGGTCAAGGTCATCCTTCAAGGTCAAAGGTCAAAAATAAAATGAAATTCAAAGCGGCGTTCTCATGAAGCTGCACATTTTGAGTGGTGGAAGTTTAAGTCATTCTTCAAGGTTAAGGTCATCCTTCAAGGTCAAAGGTAAAAAAATAATAATTTCAAAGCGGCGTTATCATGAAGCTGCACATTTTGCGTGGTGGATGTTCAAGGTCAAGGTCATCCTTCAAGGTCAAAGGTAAAAAAACAAAAAAAAAACTTTTTCAAAGCGGCGCAATAGGGGGCATTGTGTTTCTGACAAACACATCTCTTGTTGTTTTCAAACATGGTTAAAAAACACAAATATTTATTTTTATTATTTTATTTTTGAAATACCGTCCAACCATCCCACCCAAGAATCCCCCACCCCCTAAAAAAAATATTATTATTTTTTTTTCATTTTTTTTGCATTTTTGGAAGATAATGTAATAAATGACCACACCCCCACACTATACACCCCTCTCCACTCCACCCCTCCCTCATTTGTGATTGAAATTGAGATAGGTCCCTTCACCTTTAAAAACAAAAATAGATGAGGGGTCTGCACCCGCAAGGCGGTGCTCTTGTTACATTTTGGTACACTCTTGATTTTAGAAGTCAACATACTTTATTATAATCCATGTGCTTTGTCTTGTTTTAAAATTTATAAAATGTTAATAAAAAATCAAGCATGTAACATAAATGTAAAGTGAAGGAGAAATGAAAAAAAAAATTAACAAAGGTAAACTTTATTTGTCCTTCTACACCATTACATCATGAACATTGTTCTTCATGTTTTGAATTGCATGTAACCATACATGACTTGAGATGGCTAGTTCAGTTAGTAGAGGGTTGGACAACAAGTCTGGAGGATTGAGGGTCTCTAGCTCAGTAAGTAGAGGGTTGGACAACAAGTCCCGAGAATTGGGATGGCCAGTTCAGTTAGTAGAGGAGACAAGGAGTCCCGAATCCCGGGTCTCTAGCTCAGTTAGTAGAGGGTTGGACAACAAATCACAAGAATTGGGATGGCTAGTTCAGTTAGTAGAGGGTTGGACAACAAGTCCTGAGGATTTCAGGTCTCTAGCTCAGTTAGTAGAGGGTTGGACAACAAGTCCCGAGAATTGAGATGGCTAGTTCAGTTAGTAGAGGTTTGGACAACAAGTCCTGAGAATTGGGATGGCTAGTTCAGTTAGTAGAGGGTTGGACAACAAGTCCCGAGAATTGGGATGGCTCGTTCAGATAGTAGAGGGTTGGACAACAAGTCCCAAAAATTGGGATGGCTAGTTCAGTTAGTAGAGGGTTGGACAACAAGTCCCAAAAATTGCGATGGCTAGTTCAGTTAGTAGAGGGTTGGACAACAAGTTCCGAGGATTGCTGGTCTGATTCTTGGCCAGATCCCATAAATTATGTGGGGATTGGTCATGAAATTATTTCTCAAGCCGTGTTTTTACCTGTGATACAAGTTGGTCAGTTGTCACTTACTAGCATAAGTTCATGCTCATAGAACTGGTAAACCAGCTTACCCAGTAAATGTTTGAGACTGTTAACTGACTGCCAAGATATTACTGAAAAACCGTTGAAATTGCCAAGAATCCATGTGCAAACAGCATAAGACCAGAATAGCCTGCAAGTAACTCGCAGTCTGTTCAGGTTTTATGCTGTTTGCTGCTCATCAATAACTAAGGGTTGGAAATGAAGCCTTTAAAACTGGAATTTAGTAAGAAAGTTTTTTTTAATTAAATGTTATTTTCTATAAGGGCTACAAAAAAAAACGTATCTAAGTGGTAAAGGGTTAAAAGCAGAAAGTGTCATTCCTGATTAGCCTGTGTGGACTGCACAGGTTAATCTTGAACAACCCAAAATGCACATCCATTTTGCCCAGTTTTTTCAGAACGAGGCTTGTATATGCTTGTCTGAATTGCAGAATGCCTTGCGAGCAGTGGTTGAGGCCCATGAGAACAAACCAAAGTTACCTCCCATCAAGATCATGATCTGCAAGGGACAAGAGGATCTCACTATCAAGGTAAAACACAACACAGTTTTATGAAGAGTTGACTGACATTATGTAATTATGTTGTGAAATTATATTGTAAAATAACCACATTAACCACCGTTTCAGTGCCAAACATTTAAATTCAATTTGTTTTTCATTCCCCTTTTCAGCACCCAATATTTAATTACTTTGTTTTTGATGCACCATTTCAGTGCCCAACATTTGAACTCAACATGCCTTGTGCGGCTTTTCATTGAACATTTTTGCATCCCTTAATTCAAAATAAGTATGCCATAAGTCTTTCATTAAAAGTGCGTTCTTCTGTTCTATTGGTTAGTATCTCTTTGTACCTTTTTGCAAAGTGGGAATATGGTTCAGCTTTAAACATTGATAATAAGATGATATCTGTATATAGAGTGAATATTTTCCCAATTGTTATTAAAGCTAATATTTTTAAATGTTGTTTGGAAACTCAACTGATTCAATTTTCCTGTTTGTATGGATGCACTCAGGTTTAAATTCCTACTTTCATATTTAAGCCCCTTTGACAGACAACTGTCATAAAATCATTGATTAAAAGATATGTTTGGAAATCCATGGGGTGAGACGCTGTTGTTATTTGAATAATTGAGCATTTAATGTTGTGACCATGCAAATGACATGCAGTTTCACAGGTATTGTTTGTTATTTTTATGCCCCCGAAGGAGGGCATATAGTGATCAGACCGTCTGTCCTTCCGTCACACTTTGCGTTTAGGTTTCGAAAAATGCTCATAACTTCTATGTCCCTTCACATAGCAACTTGATATTTGGCATGCTTGTGTATCTTATGGAGCTGCACAATTTGAATGGTGAAAGATCAAGGTCATCCTTCAAGGTCAAAGGTCAAAAAACACAAAGTGGCGCAGTAGGGGGCATTGTGTTTCTGTCAAACATATCTCTTGTTTTGTGACAAATTCTATATCTCTGTATTTACTACCAATTTCAGATCAAGATTCAGGGAGCATAGTGGATATTGTGGCTACCTAGCAACAGGGAGGTCTAGTGTTCATTCCCATTGTAGGAACGTTCTGTAGATCTCCACCAATGACACCAATTTTTGATTCTGCCCAGGAAAAAGATTCAAGAGCGTTTTAATAAGCAATGGAGCTAAATTAAATCGGTGTAAAATTTTATTTCAGATCTCGGACCAGGGTGGCGGTATCTCCTACGGCAAGGTGGAGCAGCTGTTTGGCTACATGTACACGACCGCCCCTCAGCCCCAGCCTGACTCCATGGAGGGGTCGGCCCCTCTCGCAGGCTATGGCTACGGGCTCCCTCTGTCGCGCCTGTATGCCCGCTACTTCCAGGGAGACCTAGTGCTCTCGTCCGTTGAGGGATATGGCATGGATGCTATCATATATTTAAAGGTAACTACCAGTACTTGCCTGCCGGTGGGCACAAGTTGATAGGTAGTGACTTAGCTGAAGTCATCTTTATTACACTTGTACTAACAATAAGAGTATGTTCCATGTTCAATATTACACTTCAGGCAAGGCATGGATACTATCATATACTTAAAGGTAACTATTGGTAATTGTCTGTAGGGGGGAAAATTAAAAATATATAATTTGAAAAAGTTGATATGTAGTGAATAAAGACTAGACAAAAGTCATCTTTATTTCACTTGTGAAAATAAAGGTATTTTTCATGTTTGATATTTCACTGACATGTGCCGCAAAATGTTTATTGTAATACATTACAATAAGGCCACATTTCTTGTCCCATCTTCATGAAACTTGGTCAGAAGCTTTGTCCCAATGAAATCTCGGCTGAGTTAGAAACTGGGTTGTGCCGGGTCAAAAACTAAGTCACTAGGTCAAAAAAAAGAAAAACCTTGTAAACACTGTAGAAGTCACATTTCATGCCCAATCTTCATGTAACTTTGTCAAAATGTTTGTCTTAATGATATGTTGGGTTAGTTCAAAAGTGGTTCCGATCCGTTGAAAAACATGGCCGCCAGTGGGCGGGGCAGTTTTCCTTATTTGGCTATAGAGAAACCTTGTAAACACTCTAGAAGTCACAATTTTTGCCCAATCATCATGAAAGTTGGTCAAAACATTGTTTCAATTGATGTCTCGGACGAGTTCGAAAATGGTCGAGATCTGTGAAAAAACATGGCTGCCAGTGGGCGGGGCATTTTTCTCTTTATGTATATAGTGGCAGTTTCCCTATTTGGCTATAGAAAAAACCTTGTAAACACTCTAGAAGTCACAATTTTTGCCAAATCATAATGAAAGCTGGTCAAAACATTGGTTTTATTGATATCTTGGACGAGTTTGAAAATGGTCGGGATTGGTGAAAAAACATGGCCGCCAGTGGGCGGGGCATTTTTTTCTATATGTATATAGTGAAAACGTGAACACAGTAGAAGTCTCATTTTTGGCCCAATTTTCATGAAATTTGCTCAAAACATTTGTTTCCTTGATACGAGAGTTGAGTTCAAAAATGGTTCCGGTCAGTTGAATAACATGGCTGCTGAATGGGGGGCAGTTTTCTCATTATGCCCCCCCCCCCCCCTTTCAAAGAAGAGGGAGTATATTGTTATGCTCATGTCGGTCCGTCCGTCTACCAGATGGTTTCCGGATGATAACTCAAGAGCGCTTATGCCAAGGATCATGAAACTTCATAGGTACATTGATCATGAGTCCCAGATGACCCCTATTGATTTTCGGGTCACTAGGTCAAAGGTCAAGGTCAAGATGACCCGAAATAGTAAAATGGTTTCCTGATGATAACTCAAGAACGCTTATGCCTAGGATCATGAAACTTCATAGATACATTGATCATGACTCGCAGATGATCCTATTGATTTTCAGGTCACTAGGTCAAAGGTCAAGGTCACGGTGACCCAAAGCAGTAAAATGGTTTCCGGATGATAACTCAAGAACGCTTATGCCTAGGATCATGAAACTTCATAGGTACATTGATCATGACTCGCAGATAACCCCTTTTGATTTTCAGGTCACTAGGTCAAAGGTCAAGGTCACAATGACCCGAAATAGTAAAATGGTTTCCGGATGATAACTCAAGAACGCTTAGGCCTAGGATCATGAAACTTCATAGGTACATTGATCATGATTCGCAGATGACCCCTATTGATTTTCAGGTCACTAGGTCAAAGGTCAAGGTCACGGTGACCCGAAATAGTAAAATGGCTTCCAGATGATAACTCAAGAACGCTTATGCCTAGGATCATGAAACTTCATAGGTACATTGATCATGACTCGAAGATGACCCCTATTGATTTTCAAGTCACTAGTTCAAAGGTCAAGGTCACGGTGACCTGAAATAGTAAAATGGATTCTGGATGATAACTCAAGAACGCTTATGCCTAGGATCATGAAACTTCATAGGTACAATGATCATGATTCGCAGATGACCCCTATTGATTTTCAGGTCACTAGGTCAAAGGTCAAGGTCATGTGCCAAAAAACGTATTCACACAATGGCTGTCAGGGTCACGGTGACTCAACTTAGAAAAATGGTTTCTGGATGATAACTCAAGAATGCTTACGCCTAGGATCATGAAACTTCATAGGTACATTGATCATGACTCGCAGATGAAATAATGATGAAACATGACCAGGATGTTTGTCTGGACAATATCTAGGTCAAGTTTGACATTTGGTAAAGATTGAATGAACCGACTCCTCTCAGGTGAGCGAACTTGGGCCATCTTGGCCCTCTTGTTATATGATTATTGGATTGTGAATGTTGTACATATGGAGCTTAGACTGTGAAGAGCCATTTTAGATGAATCAATTACAATAACTCTTTAGCTATTTGGTATTTTAGTCAGTCTTCAAACTTGGCTATGATAATTACCTCAAACATTTTCATCATCTAAATAAAATGATCCCTTTCGCAAAAAAAAGAACACTTCTATTAAAACCCTCAAATAAATGTATTAGCAAGGTTTTACATTGTGTTTCTATTTAAATGTGATAATTCTGTCAAAATCTTAAGTAATGTTTTGCAATCATTTGACCATGTAACAATTACTATATTAAATAACACCAGTTTCTCATACTTCAGTTTAAAGGCACACTAAATAACACCCATTTCTTATATTTCAGTTGAAAGGGGCCAAGGAGTGCCTACCGATCTACAACAAGACATCGGCAAGGATGTACGAAACTGAGACAGGTGCCCCAGACTGGAGTAGTCCGTCGCCATGGACGCGCAGCCAGGGCACCATCATTGGAACCAGGCCTCTCGGCACACGCAGATACTGCACGCTCACATTTCCTTGTCCAAGAGTGTTTAACTTTCCTGTCCAGTGAACGGTTTTGTTTTGTATGTTGTTTGTTGAGTGACAATTTTTTGGCTTTTGTTGGCATACATTTTGTCATCCTTCACGGGTACATAATTATGTGTGCCTTGAAAGGAGAAAACTGGGCTTCATGCATTTGCATTAAGGGCCGTCCAAGATTAGCCTGTGTGGACTGCAAATGCTAGTATGGGAGGACACTTTACGCACATACATTAAGCCCAGTTTTCCCAGACTGTGGCTCATGTGAATCGATGATTGCATCAGTGTTTAATCATGAAAAGTAAAAAACTGCGCTACCTTTGGTAGTTTTGTATTCAAAGAGAAGGATTTGGTAGGGCATTGTTAATAACTTTTAAGTTAAGACAGTGATATTTTTGAAAGAAAATAGTCATGGAATGAAGTTTTCCTTGTGATTTTAATACTTTTGTAGTTCTATGTTTATCTTTAAAGTATAATTCAGAAATTGGAGATGATTGTGGTGTTCACTACAGATATCTTATCATTTTTCCACTAAGAAATTAAATTTGTCTACAAAAAATGATGCTTTAATTATTCTGTCAAAAGACAATGCATTATAACTATTGGTACGCAACATTCTCTGCAAGCTTGGTGCTCAAGACCAATTATTTTTTATCATATAAAAGTCCTGAGTTTGTAACTAACTGATGGAACAAATAAGGACACTTCGTCGTGCCATAGTCCCAAATACACTTGCCATTTAATTTTGTGTGCAAGCACTTTCTGTCAATTGATCTCGGGTGTTTTACGACATTATAATTGTGAAGAATGTGTAATAGTGAAGGATGTTGTTTATTTAGAGTCTGTATTGACATGGCTTTATTAAATCTAAATAATGTGTGAAGACTTAAGATTTTTTTAATACTTTGCATTTTATTTTTAAATGAATATTTGCCGTCAAAAGACTTCAGGTAGGAGATGCATTTTTTATGAAACTTGTTCTACCTTCTTAACATTGTGTTAGGGAAGTGATATTCTTTAAATAAATCCTATCATTCCTGTTTCAGAACAATCGGTGCATTCATTTTTTTGTCGTAAGCTTGTGTACGTTTTATGAATTTGACTTGTTTTTATTTCCGTACTGTGAACCTAATAAATTCATGATATGTGTTCATTGTTAAAGGTGGTATTTTACTGGTGCATCAAAAACTGGTGTTTGTGACTCTATGTTTCATCAGTATAAACTTTCATTTGTCATTTTAGCTGCATCATGCATAAATAGGTCTTATGCCATATGCATCCTGCTTAGCTCCAGACCAGCCTGCCCTTAACGCCTGTCTGATCAGGAGCCACCCTGACGCTACAAAGTCTCACAAGGTTTAGTCGTCTAAATAACGGACAGGGTAGCCTTTGCACTGTCTGGCCCATAGCTTCGCTCCCCACATATGGCAGAAGAGCCATTTTTCCATGACGTTACTTAGAATGTTTTTATGCTCCCCAAAAATTTTCGGGGGGCATATAGTTGCATGTTTGAAGTTCCTTACTTCCATACTTCCTTCCTTTCTTCCGTCACACTTTTGTTACAGTTTCTCATAGCGCTTTTAATATTTTACAGATCTCTTACATATTTGGCATGTAGGTACCTTGCATGGACCTCTACCTTTTGGTGAGGTTTGAGTTCACTGGGGTCAAGGTCACCGAGGCTAATAATAGATTTTTCCGTAACAATTTTGTTAGTTTCTCATAGCGCCTTCAATATTTTACTGTTCTCTTACATATTTTGCATGTAGGTACAGTGCATGGACCTCTACCTTTTGTTGAGGTTTGAGGTCACCGGGGTCAAGGTCACAGAGGCTAATAATAGATTTTTTTAGGTGGTTATTAACACATAGATTGACAAAGCGCATCATCGGGGAGCATCCATCAGTTTCACTGATATTCTTGTTTTCCATTAGGACTGGTATTTCCATTTAAATTTATCAGCATAATAATTTAATCTGTATTCATTTGAGTATTTGAATAGCTTGTTTCTGATTCATGCATTTTTTACAACGAGCGACTCAACTTTACGATGCATTGTTTCATATTTATTTTAATATGTGTTATCTTAAAAAGCATTTGTAAATAGTGTTCTTTTTTTTAACAATCAAACCTCACTACAATTTATCCATTTTACAAGTTGTTATAAATTTTGAATATATTATAGACAGTGTATTTAGTAATCTTTCTTGAATTAATAATTCTTCGTGTATATTTGTAAAAT
This sequence comes from Dreissena polymorpha, assembly GCF_020536995.1. Taxonomy (NCBI): domain Eukaryota; kingdom Metazoa; phylum Mollusca; class Bivalvia; order Myida; family Dreissenidae; genus Dreissena; species Dreissena polymorpha. The sequence continues at coordinate 291,092 of NW_026273334.1, read as the reverse complement.
TATTTTTCTGTACTGTGTGACGTCTTTAACATTGTATGTATTTTTCACGTAAGATGATCGCATGAAAATTGTTCATGTGGTTTTTGTTGTAGTTTCTTGCCTTTGTTTCCTATATAATACCCTTGATAATGATTGTAGTTATTTGTGTTTGTTAAGGCATATCTCCTTTAATTATGACAATACTGTATAATGTTGCTTCATGATGCATGTACAGGTGAAATAAATATATTTAATGATGGCACATCTATTTGTTGTATTTTCTAAAAAAATAACGAAATAGAAGTCGCATTAATATACTTTATTGGAGAAGCAGACTTATTTCCATGCTTACCTATATTTATTGAGATAATTATGCAGCGGAAAGATTAAGTGCCAACAAGTGTTACATACCTGTGGGGAGTAAACTTTACATGATAATGTGTATTTACATAAGTTGTTAAAACAAAGACAATTAATACGTTTTTGACAGAAAACACTGGAAGTGACCATTAAAATTAACAAACTACCGTTACAATTAACAATCATGTAAGAACTCCATGTAATTATTCGCATAATAAAATGACTAATATATTTAGCCTTTATATTAGATCTATAAAAAGTTTATTCTCTGATTTAGATCAAAACATTAAAATGTCAGTTGATCTTGCATCTGGGCTTCCTTTATATTTGAAATGCGTTTGCGTTTGATCGCCAATATTTATAATTGCCTTGGAGAAACTCCTGTAGATTCTGTGTAAAATACAAATGTGTTATGTTTAACATCTTGACATGAAGTCAACTGAACTTGGTGAAAGAATAATACAAAAAAAAGGTAATCCATGTGACATTATTTCATAACCTTAGCAATATACACTATATGTACATGTGTTGCTTTTTTGTCGTTTTCCTTACAAATTCATTTTTATGCTCCCCAAAATTTTTTGGGGGGAGCATATTGTCGCCGCTTCGTCCGTCCGTGCGTGTGTCCGTCCGTCCTTGCACAATTTTTGTCCGGGCTATTTCTCAGCAATTAATGACCGGAATTCAATTAAACTTTAGGGGAAGCTTCACTACCAAGAGGAGATGTGCATATTATCAGCCGGTTATGGTCGGATGATTTTTCACAGAGTTATGGCCCTTTGAAATTTTCTATAAACTGTATATATAGTGCAATTCTTGTCCGGGCTATTTCTCCCCAACTACTGACTGGAATTCAATGAAGCTTTATGGGAAGCTTAACTACCTTGAGGAGATGCGCATGTTATTTGTGGGTTCTGGTTAGATGATTTATTTAGAGAGGTATGGCCCTTTGAAATTTTTAAGTTGCTTAACCATCCATCGTATTATTTTGTCCAAAGTTATGCCCCTCAAGACGTTTCCTTTTATCTGAATATATGTGCAATATTGTGACAAATAAAACCTTTGGGGAGCATCACCCGTCTCCGACGGTTTCTTGTTCAAGTTTGTTTCCTTGAATTATTAAGTACGTGTACTTGCATTAAGGTCTCTTGTGCAGAAAATATGGGCAGTATAGGTTTACTACCAGTACAGAAATTAATGTCTGAGATTTCATCAAACTTGTTTAGGTAAGATAAGTTTTCTTACGTACGGTGTTCAATATATCTAGATTTGAGCTGTTTTCTAAGGAACGACCAAACATGATTGTAGGGACTGACGGTCTCTTAACATATCATTTAGCCATCGTGCATAAAGGAAAAACAGACATCTTAATATTAATTTCACTGCCATTTATTTTCTTTTTTGAAGACATTGCTTGTTAAACTTAAGGCTCATATCATGAAAAATACGAAGCAAAATCAATAAAATGCAGAATACATAGCTATAAAGCAGTGATAATATTGTATGCATTAAAACTGCCGGTAAATGCAGTTAACAGCAATAAATGGCAGTCTGTATATAAAATACACACAAAATGAAATGAACACAAGACTGTAAGTGCACGTATCATGTATCATCAGCAATACACCATTACATGGTATGACAAATGTGGTCAGTTCTGTGTGATCTATATTTCAACGTGCTTGAGAACTTGTGCTTGAACAGACAACATTAAAGGGATCTTTACGTTTTGGTAAATTGACAAAATTAAAAAAAGTTTTTGATTCGCATGTTTTCATTTTAGTTATGATATTTGTGAAGAAACAGTAATACTGAACATTTACCATGGTCTAATATAGCCATAATATGCATTTTTTACGATTTAAAAACCTGAAAATTATCAAGCGTTGCAACGCGAAACAATTGAATAATTTGGAGAGTTCTGTTGTTGACGTTTAATTTTGTGTAACTACAAAGATTGCTTATATAAGCTATAAAATACGTCTCACATACATACTTGGCAGGATTGCCAAGTGGTCTAATTGGTTTTTACTTCAGGACTCCGGGGGTCACTGGTTCGAGCCCTGCTGCGGGCTTTTTTTTTTCCTTTTTTAAATTTTATTCTTGATGTTTTACTGGAACTTTTTAGATCCAATGTTAACTTTTATCAATATAAAGCATTTAATGACAAACTTCAAAACATGCCAAAATCTGTGAAAAGGCCCCTTTAAGAACCTTGCACCTTTTCTCTTAACTGATTTGAGTTCACTATTAATAATATTGAAATTAAACATAAAATATACATTTATACAAACAAGAGGGCCATAATTGCGCTTAATCACTTTCCTGAGATCAAGGTACATAAATTGTTCAAACGACTTTACCTGTGACTTAGTTTTTTATCATGATTCAAAAAAGGTCTTAATATGGTCAAGATAGCTAATGTTTCATAAGAATGCTGGAGGCTGGAGATAGGCCGAACACAGAATCTCAGATGTAAAAAAAAAACGACATAAAAATGATGACATAAGTAAGTGGGATAATGGGCAAACGTGAATTAAAATACAAGAGGGACATGTCTCTCTATTCGCTCACATGTTGTTATATTAACTATATTTTAAGGTTGACTATTACTATAGTGTTGTGCCACTCTGTATTTGGAATTGGTAGGATGTCTTCAATACAAATTTCCACTTCCCACAAAAATCTTTGTTAAACAAAGGGACATAAAGCAAATTCATGATTATTTTGTTGTGTAAAAGAAACAATCATCATTTTTGAGGCTATAGCTAAGATTGATTGGTCATTGTCAGCTCAGGGTTTACTTAAAAGTACCCATGATCTTTTTAAGTATACTTCAAGGTACCGGGATACGCAAAATATACTAAAAAGTAGTATTTTTATGAAGTCCCTGAGACGACATCGATCCATGGAGCTTTAGTTAGTAGTGTGTAACCCAAAATTTTGCTTGTAATACTATCATTGTGTTGAAATAAAATTAAGTTGAAAAGAGCTTCCTTTGTTGCAAAAATTCTAAATAAGGTAAAAATGTGTAAATCGTCGCTTTTCTGTTAAATAACTTTGCTTTGATCATAAAATCTGTGTTATCATTTTAATACTACTAAAAACGTGCGATACATTCAGCTTAAATAACCCACTTAATTATTGTATAATTTCGTACTCGTAATATTTCGTACCAGCATGACCAGCGTTTGCTTTGAAATTGAATCAATAAATGCTAATTTAGAATTTTCATAGACATGCATATCACAAAAGGTTATAAATAGCAACTTTAAATATGAATATATCATTTAAAACCTTTATGCAATTATAAACTAATAGTTGAAACATGCCTAGTTTTTTCAGGAGTTCACAGAAAAACTAACATCATGGCATTGCCTGCTTTCCGAAATATGCCTCAGACACCTCCTCTATGTAAGTTATTGGTTCGCTTAATTAATTTTTTGGCAAAAAAAAAAAAGATAATATCTAGTTAAATCACCCAAAAAAACATTATATAATAATTAGTTGTTTTAGGCATTATGATCTCTTTTTTGTTCTAAGACTAAGATTTATGTTTTTGCGATTCTTAACATGTTTGTTTACATGATATTACATACATTGAAATGAAGATTATTAGGATGCCCAAATTATTTTTACTCCTTTTTAGGCCACGACTTTTAAATTTCTTGGTTTACAAAACCGCCGACCCTAATTTTTGGAAAATGGGAAAAAAATAAAATCGGAAAATCGTCTTTTTTTTATATATTTTATTCCCGACCGCACTGAAAAACAAGCGAAACAAGAAAAAAAAACGATCCGGTTTGAGAACAGTTGCGAATAAAATCAAGTAAGTACAATCAACGATTGGTTCACATATATTACAGAGATCGGGATATTTTTCAATGTGACACAGTATGTACCAGTCCTTTTATGGGCACTTCTCAAAATTTATTTAATTACAGACAATAGGAAAATCAGCGTCAGTAAAATGTCGACCGCATCAAAATTTATTTCCGAGTCTGTGACACAACTATATTGTTTAACATGTTTATTATATTAAACAAACCCGATATTATAGTAGATAAAAAAGTATTACCTTGCAATTTGATAATTAGTATAAATAATCCAATAAAACACTGCCATTATTTACGATATATGTGTTTAGAAATTTTGTAAACACGTCCGCCATAGTTTATAGGAACTGTACAGAAAGTTTGGAAATCGGAACAAATCGGTGTATCTCGGAAAATCATTGATAAATGTATTTGTCGTTCTAATGCTTAGGGCCGAGTAATTTCGGCAAATCGGAACTCAACTTGCGTAAAATACTAGCTCAATTAACCGTTAAACTCCGCCTCCGTTCTCTGCAAAAGATTCGAAGGCGGAGCTATGCACGTGCTATTATTAAATTGGAGGATTGCAATTGAGAAACAAACGCACAATTGGTTCGGCATGTTGATTGCTCAGGGCTCGAATTTAACTTTTTATTCTACTTGCAAAACATTGCGAGCAGCTTTAATACCAACTCGCAAAATCAAAAACATTCTCGCAAATTTTGCTGGAAACATAATTTAATTTCGTTTTTTTTATTCAACAGTTAACTTTGCTTTATCTTTCGTATTGTTATTTCCATCTTTGGGCAAAAAGAAACTAGTTATTTTTCGCTTCGACGCCATGTCTGTTCAAGTTCAATGAACACGTGTGAATTAGTCGATTGTTTAACGTTCTTTGTACCAATACCATCCTCGTATCTGTACTATAAGTATACTAGTCTATATACAAGGTGCGCGCTTCCGCATACGGGTATTAGGACGTTCTATGACCTATGGTTTAGCGTTCAGGACGTCGAACGCATTTAGCAATATTACTTTTTTTTTTCACTATTTCTTTACTCGCAAAAAATTACTAGTGGCTTAAAACTTAACTCGCAATCGGTATTTTTCACTCGCATTTTGCGAGTGTGCTAGTGTTAATTTCGAGCCCTGTTGCTAGACAAAGGAAGCCAATTTTGTCGGCGCGAAATTTGTCGCTTTATTGCTTCAGACAGCAAGCGGCTTTCCTTTGATGACGTCAAACTGTCAATTCACACAGACTGCACATTTACAGAAGACTTAAACTGGCTCCTTGTTTACAATTCCAGTAAAAACACTTGCTATCATTAAACTTTGGATTAAATTATCAAAATAAAGCAAAAGCCAAGTTGACAAATATGATTGTATTAATTCGCGTCAGTTCAAATAAGACGTTTTGCGTTGTAAATCAACGAGTTTTCATGACAACAACAACTTTAACAAACATTACCGCGACGACGCGGGGATCGATCTACCTCGATTTTTTTTCATGGATGATGTCATAAGTCAAATAAGAGCAAACACATACTTTGTGTATGAGTAGTTTATCTTATATAAGATTTATGCAACGGGCATCGCATTGCGTAATGGTGCGCATCGAATTACGGAAATGAAGCGCCGTTTTTCGTTTTAATGGGAGAAGAACGCATGTCATTTAATGGAGTGTTTAAAATTGCCTGATGTTACAAAAGGTGCTTTTAGGTGACTCATTTCATTTGAAGATATAGATGTGTTTCATTGCATAATTTGATTTTTCGTCTCTGTGTTAAGGTTATAAAAGATATGATGTCTTTGTTCTGATGTTATTAGTATTAACTTATTTTTCCAATGATGTTTTTTTTTTTTTTTTCGACCACCCGATGGACCATTTTCAAAATAATTTTTGTAAACCAATAAAAAAAAAAGTCGTGGCCTTAAGGTGGGAAGTTGGGAGCTTGGAATGATTGTTGTTATCTGTATTTCAGCTCGAGCAAGATCTGAGAGGGGAACCCCAGGTGGTGACAGAGTAAGTCATTAAGGACTTAATCATTTGCCAAATTTTTTAGAGAATATTTTGTATATATGATGCTCTCTTACTTACTTTAAATTTACTTTTCAACTGGTTGTTATCATTTTAGAACTCGTGTCTGATATTAAATGTGTTATGCATATTAAATGTGAATACCATCATCTTTATTGGATATACCACAATTCACTTTATGGCATCACATTGTCATTTTCTGTTATTTTTTTCGTTGTGTTTTGTTCATATTTTAAGTTTGGGCCATTTACAGGGTTCAAGTCCATTTGTGTCAACTGGAAGTGGAAATCCTAACTTCAATCCTGTGAAACTGAATAGCAAATCAGCAAGCTTCTCATCCAAGACAGTAGTAATAACTTTGATAATTGCTTTCTTCAGAATTGGTCAGTCAACGCATATGTGTTAACAACTTCAAATTATAACCTTTTAAATCTGATTTTTTTTATAACTGTATAGTTTATATTTTATCATTTAATAACATTTCTTGGTCATTATAAAATTATTTTTTATATATATATTTAGAATTACAGGCATGTTATACTGAACTTAGATTTAAATATTTTGCTGTACATTTATTACTAAAAAATTGATAAGCTGTGATTCAAATAACATATAAATTTTCTTTCTTTAACTCCAGGTTGACTCCCGTTTGCCAAAACCCCCAAAGCCCCCAGATAAGCCTTTGATGCCTTACATGAGATACAGCAGGAAGGTAATTTGTCTTTTCTTTGACAGCCATATTTGTTTTTTTTATCTGCAGCCAATTGTATAAACATTTTAACTGCACTGTAACCAGGTTATCGCGGTAACCAGACCGCTTACCATGGTTAAACCATTTGTATAAACAGATTTACTGCGTGGTAACTTAATCGCGATAATAACCGTGGTCATTGTTTTACAGTGGTAATTTTTTTACCAGTGTTTATACAATTGGCTGATGAAAATTATGATATAATTTAAAATATCCTCCAATTACCTTGAGTCAAGCGGTTAAGGAAACAACTAAAATAATTTCTGAATTAATTCAAATAATCCCGCAATAAACGATGTACCTAAAAAGATTAATTTCATTCCCGTAAAATCCGTGTCAAAAGTGTTTATTTACAGCGTGTTAAACCACACAAAGTTGATAGTTCCATACTTACCCGCAATGACATACACTACGCGCGTTGTTTACCTTGAGTCAAGAGGTCACATCCGAAAAGGGAGAGTACTCGATTGCAATAGGCTTAGGTCAACAAAACTTCGAAAATTCGATTCACTGAAAAAATTTAGAGTAACTGAAAGATTAATTTAACTTTTTTTATATCTTCTATTTACCATTTAACAAGTGTCCGTTTTATCGGTCGATCTTCTTTTGAGCAACATTGACACGAAAAAGTGCTCAAGAATTGAAAAAAAAACAACGTTCGCAATTTGTTCAAATAAAATGTTTGCATATATGTTACTATTAAAAGATTTGATAAAATTATCATCCAATCGGGACAGGGTAAACCCACTGAACATGTGAATATCGGCATGTCACCTATTTTCGCGATGTGCGCGCACAGATTGTTCCATGCAACATTTTCTGGGAATCGTGAAAGGGTAAAAGAATTTTCTTTAAAATAAATCAAGTACATGAAATTATGAGTTGACTCTTGTGCAGTGGTCTGCAATTTATGTGCAAGTTTAATGAAGAGTACCGAAAAAAAATGCGCGCAATAGGCATAAATTTGGATTATTTCATTTGAAGTAAGATTTATAAATGCAATTAAACTGTTTTTTTCCTTACTTTAGTCATGTCTACAATTATTTTCAAGTGTAGCTATGTTAGTAAAACAAAATACTCGGAGCGCATGAGTGTGACGTCATCACAAGAGCCGCGTTTTCAATGTAAACAAAGTGATCCACTTTGGGTCATGCTCCACTCAAAGTAATTGGAGGATATAAATATTTCATTGATAAAACTGTGAAATACAAGGCTATGAACCATTAAGCTAAGGTAACGTTATTATTTTGTACCGGGTTATATATTGATCATTTTAAGCATTATATTCATGTAGGAAATAATATGTATAACTGTGTTCATATGAGCTAAAAAGGTTTTTATACTAATTGCTGCCAGCATCGCTCCAGACCAGCCTGTGCAATTGTGCAGTCTGGTCAGGAGCACAATATACACATCAGGCATGCATGGTCTCATAAGTGGACAGATTAGCTACTTACCAGAATGCGCCAATGTAGCATAATATCCATTTATGCATGAAGCAGCTTATATAAGAGATCATATGCGAATGTTTTAGGTATGGGATGAGGTGAAGAACAACCACCCGGATCTGAAGCTGTGGGAGATAGGCAAGATCATTGGCTCCATGTGGCGTGACCTAAGTGATGCTGAGAAACAGGTCTTTATGGACGACTATGAGAGAGAGAAGGTAGGCAGGCTCTCTTGGTGTGAACTGAGCTTGAATGAGTGAAAGAAACTGAGTTTTGCTCTGAAAAACAGGGCTTAATTCACCCTTGAAAAGTATTGTTCCAGATTACCGTAAAAACGCAGTCATAAGTCGAGATTTTTGACCGCCAAAATTTGATTAAAATTACGGTATTGACTAATGAGATCATCCATGAAAAAAATTAATGAAATTCAGCGAAGATGATCCCCGCGGCAATTGTTGTTGTTATGTAAAAAACTCTTTGATTTACGACAAACAAAACGTCGTCTTTTTATTGATACTTACCAATTAATAGAATCACAGTTTAAAATATAACTATTGTTTTTATTTTGATAATTTAATCCAAAGTCTTCATGTTAGCAGGTGTTTTATTTACTGTTCATGTAAACAAAGAATCAAGGACATCATTTAAAGTCTCGCGAAAATTCGCAAAATGTGTGAATTGACAGTTTGACGTCATAAAAGGAAAGCTGCTTCCTGTCAAGAAGCCATAAAGCATCACCCTTCTCGCAGATAAAATAAGATTCTTTTAATTTGTGAAGCGACATGCTTAACCAATCGCGAGTTTGTTATTTACTGGTAATCGTCCAGTTATGTTTGAGCACGTGCATAGCTCCGCCTTTGAAACTGATATGTAGAACAAAGGTGGAGTTACAAAGATTTGATGACAGTGATCACAGTGTGTCATCGGATTACAAGTTTGTGGAATTTTACTAGTGTGGACAATTTAGTGCAAACTTTATAATAAGAATTTATTAATTTGACTAACAAATTTGATTTGTGAAAATGCCTGGAAAATGCAAACTCCATGCGTATGACAACGCGTTTAAAATACGCGTGATAGAATTTGCAGAGCAATCAAATAATAATAGTGCTGCTGAATGCGAGTTTGGTGTTTCGTATGTCGTTGTTGTGTAAAATTACGATGTACATGTATATATGTTCTGGTGTCCTATGTTGTTGATTTTTTTGTTATGTGGTTCATAATGATTTGCCTGTCTATATTTTTATATATTATTTTTGATTTCCTAAATATATATCGTATTGATTATATTAAACAAAGTGCATAATACACATTTCCGCTATGTCTACATCGCACAGATCTATAATGACGTCAAGGTCTATGTATAGAATAGAAACTTCCTGTACATTTAAAATGGCGTCTATTGATGAAATTTGTGGACGGACAATTTCTGACTCGACTTACGACTTGGACATATTCAAAATCTCTGATTTTCGTATCATTTTTTACCCCCCGACTTGTGAGCGGGTAGACTTATGACTGCGTTAAAGAGCTTAAAAGAGACTTCCTTTAAATGAAAAATTACATACTAGCAGAAAGTGTTGCCTGTATAGACTAATGTGGAAAATCACTTTGCACTCATGCGTCAAGCCCAGTTTTCACTTTGCAAGGAAACAAAGACTTCTGATCTGTTAGTATTCAATATTTCTGCATGATCACTTAGGATGGCTTGAAATACTTAAATTATTGTTTGTACACATGTACAATATTTAAAATGCAGACATGGGACATCATAGCCCAATATTTTGGGAGCAGTGACTATCCATCCACCAACTTCAGGGAGAAGTTGTTTGACAGGTAACATTGGTACATAAACCTGCCACTAAATAGCTCTTCATTCAATGAAATTCTTTTGACTGGGCTATAGAAGCTCTGTATGTTTACTGGCCCCTTTTGAGCAGCAGCTTTACAATTAAATTATGATTGTCAGATAATATTGCATGGAAGACTTATCATATTTCAGTTATGTTATGAAAACAACAAACTTTTTCATTTTCTTTGTAACAGTTACCATAGTTTTGTGGCAAGGGCCTATCTAGGGAAATCAAAATACAGTCTCTCTTAAAGAGCTACTATTTAGATTTATTATGCCCCCCTTCGAAGAAGAGAGGGTATATTGCTTTGCACATGTCGGTCGGTCTGTCGGTCTGTCGGTCCACCAGGTGGTTTCCGGATGATAACCCAAGAACGCTTGGGTCTAGGATCATGAAACTTCATAGGTACATTGATCATGACTCGCAGATGACCCCTATTGATTTTGAGGTCACTAGGTCAAAGGTCAAGGTCATGGTGACAATAACTCAAGACGCTTAGGCTTAGGATCATGAAACTTGATAGGTAGATTGATAATGACTTGCAGTTGACCCCTATTGATTTTCAGGTCACTAGGTCAAAGGTCAAGGTCACAGTGACCCCAAATAGTAAAATGGTTTCCGGATGATAACTCAAGAACGCTTAGGCCTAGGATCATGAAACTTGATAGGTAGATTGATCATGACTCTCAGATGACCCTATTGATTTTCAGGTCACTAGGTCAAAGGTCAAGGTCACAGTGACCCGAAATAGTAAAATGGTTTCCGGATGATAACTCAAGAACTCTTATGCCTAGGATCATGAAACTTCGTAGGTAGATTGATAATGGTTGGCAGATGACCCCTATTGATTTTCAGATTACTAGGTCAAAGGTCAAGGTCACGGTGACCCGAAATAGTAAAATGGTTTTCGGATGATAACTCAAGAACGCTTATGCCTAGGATCATGAAACTTCATATGTACATTGATCATGACTCGCAGATGACCCCTATTGATTTTCAGGTCACTAGGTCAAAGGTCAAGGTCACGGTGACCCTAAATAGTAAAATGGTTTCTGGATGATAACTCAAGAACGCCTATTCCTAGGATCATGAAACTTGATAGGTAGATTTTATCATGACTCGCAGATGACCCCTATTGATTTTCAGGGCACTAGGTCAAAGGTCAAGGTCACCGTGACCCGAAATAGTAAAATGGTTTCCAGATGATAACTCAAGAACGCTTATGGCTAGGATCATGAAACTTCATAGGTACATTGATCATGACTGTGAGATGACCCCTATTGATTTTCAGGTCACTAGGTCAAAGGTCAAGGTCACAGTGACAAAAAAACATATTCATACAATGGCTGTCACTACAACGGAGAGCCCATATGGGGGGCATGCATGTTTTACAAACAGCCCTTGTTTCAAAACATTTATAGCACCAGAGTATTTTCTGATTTGCCCAATGGCATATTTATGAACTATAAACTGGATTATTTTTGTCACCCCATTTTGTATGCGCTTACTACTCATTTCTTTGTTAACAGCAATCATACAATGAGTTAATGAAGAACTACCACAACTCTCAAGCCTACCAGGCGTATGTTGCTGCCAAGAGTCGATGTGAGTAAAATGGAGTTTAATTATGAATAGTTTATAGTGCGCACAATTAACTTTTTGCATCAGTTTTGGGGCCTTTTGCAATAAATGAACATCCATTGAGATAGATGAGTGAAAAGACATTGAATCAGTATATCAATAATAATTAAATGTAATCTTATCTTTTTATGCCCCCGGTAGGGTGGCATATTGCAGTTGAATTGTCAGTCCGTTTGTTTGACTGTCTGTCTGTATGTCTGTCTGAAAACTTTAATATTGGCCATAACTTTTGCAATATTGAAGATTGCAACTTGATATTTGGCATGCATGTGTATCACATGAAGCTGCACATTTTGAGTGGTCAAGGTCAAGGTCATCCTTCAAGATCAAAAGTAAAAAAATACAATCCAATGGAAGTAATTAGCTTTAAAAGGGAGATTATTTCTAAACCTGCCAAATGATATATTGAAATTGTATTTCAAAGCGGCGCAATAGAGGGCATTGTGTTTCTGACAAACACCTCTCTTGTTATAAACTTATGATGAATCTTGTGTTGAGTTATTGGTCCTCTATTTGGATATTATGGTGTACTTTACAGGGATCGACACTAAGGCACGTCCGACAGACATTGTCTAGTAAGATCGGTGGTCGGGCTAGTAAAACTGCGGGCTAGCTTGTCCGACTGCTCGCACATAAAAAACTCTATACTGATCATAACTATAACTAACTGCTGTGAAAACCTTTATTTTTAATGTGTAAAATTACTCTTGTATCCGTTATTTACATTAAAACAAAACTAGTGCATTTACATAAACGCGGAGCATTCACATGATTCATTGCTATTTTTAGACCCAAAGGAGAGCTTCCTGCAGAAATAGCTTGTTTCCATTGGTCAAGTTGTCATGAATATTAATGATTTTCTGCAGTGTCGTAAAACTGTACCGAAAATCGGTATCGACAATGTAAACATTTTTGCGTAGCAGACAAGAGAATGTAATTTAAAGAATGGCTTTGTTCAAGTTCAGATTTTTGTCACACGAATTAGTTAATAAAAAAAGAATCCGACACTTAAACTGACACGAAACGTAAATATGAAGAAACACGAAAACGTCAATTTTATCCTAGATTGAAAATCGAGTCAGTTCCCATGGACTGAATTTGACGGAGAAAAGCAAAAAAAGTTTTATTTTATTGTTTTACTCTATGCATCAAAAAAAATCTGGTGTTCACGGATTATTTACTGATAAATCCTGATTAAACAGTTACATGACACAATTGTGTTCATTTGGTATGTCATTTGTGGTCTTGTAGACATCAGGTTCGGGCTAGTACATATTAAGAGGAACTGGTCCGACGGTCTTGCTGTAAAAAAAGTTAATGTCAAACCCTGCTTTAGTACCTCCCTTGTTAGCCTTGCTCAAACTTTAAAATTGTGTCATAGCATCCAGGATGTTAAATAATTAGAGAGAAGGAACTACTAAATTTGATTAAATTGCTGTTTAAATTTGTAAAAATGAGTGTGAACAATTATTAAAAGCAGCTCAATTAAGGCTGTATTTTAAGCTTGCCTGATTGCTCAGGTGAGCTTTTGTGACCGGTCTTTATCAGTCGTCTGTCTGTCTGTCCGTGTGCATTTGTGACAAACGTGGTTCCAGTCCGTTGAAAAACATGGTCGCCAGTGGGCGGGGCAGTTTTCCTTATTTGGCTATAGAGAAACGTTGTAAACACTCTAGAAGGCACATTTCTTGTTCAATCTACTTTGTAAACACACTAGAGGCCATAGTTTTGGTCCAATAATGATGATACTTGACCAGGATGTTTTTCTTGATGATATCTATGCAAAGTTTGACATTTGGTCATGCGGGGTCAAAATCTTGGTCAGGAGGTCCAAATCCTAAAAACAACTTGTAAACACATGTAGAATTAGCATTACTTGCAAATGTTTGCATGCAAAAAATACATGCAAATAGACAGTACTCAATCATAATTAAACATATGATCACACTGCAAAAGTAAACAGAAGAGAACCAATCTCATATGCTCTTGAGTACTGAATTTTCAACTAAGCAATGAACAAGGCCTTGTAAATAAAGGTGAGCGATCTAGGACCATCTTGGCCCTCTTGTTCTTTTGGTTACTGGTCCATGTCCATAAAATATTTAAAGCTTTTGTAGAGCATACAGATTAAGAAATTCAAACTCTAAAATTAGTTTTTCTCAGATACATGGACACTTGGATTGCTTTGTTTAAAAGTACATTTATGTATAATTTATGGATCTGCTACTTTTTTTTTTAAAGACAAATTTGCATTACTTTTTTGGACACCATTTTCAAGTAGGAAAATATAATAGCCGGTGAGTACTGTATGTTTATCCTTTGAGGAGCATCATGCACAATGGGTCTTATGCCATATGTGGCCAGCATAGCTCCAGTCCAGAGTCCACAAAGTTTGGTCAGGAGCTATCCTGTCTGCAAATGATACCAAGAAATCTTCAGTAGCGGACAGTGTTGCTCCTGACCAGTCCATTTAGTATGCACAGACTTTTTTGCATGACCGTGGTCAATTTATACATCACTGATCTTGTGCTACTCAGTGGCTGCAGAGCAAGCCCAGGAAGAGGAAGAGGAGAAACTGGCTCAGTCAGAGACCAAGAGAAAACGAGAGGTAGGTCCCCAGTTTGACTAGAGAAAACAGGAGGTAGGTCCCCAGTTTGACTAGACAAAATGGAAGGTAGGTCCCCAGTTTGACTAGAGAAAACGGGAGGTAGGTCCCCAGTTAGACTAGAGAAAACGGGAGGTAGGTCCCCAGTTAGACTAGAGAAAACGGGAGGTAGGGCCTTAGTTTAACTAGAGAAAACGGGAGGTAGGTCCCCAGTTTGACTAGAGAAAACTGGAGATAGGTCCCCAGTCTGACTAGTGAAAACTGGAGGTAGGTCCCCAGTCTGACTAGCGGCTGTTTTGTTTTGTTGGTTTTTTTGCTTAATGGGATTTCCTCAAATTTGAAAAAGTAATACATCTGATGTCAGTCAAAATGTGTAGGATGTAGCTTTTTAAGTTCAGAGTAAAATAGTTTCGCAACCTGAAATGTTGTTTCACAATTGTATTGGTGTTTTCCAATGTCCTCTTGTAGTCAGAACGGAACTGAAGACCAGATTGATTGGTAGAATGCAGAGAGGTATAATCTGTAAGCTGTAAATTCTGAATAGACATACACAAGTACTAAGCAATTTTGCTCTTTGTGAAGAAAAGTATTGTAAGACACAAAAAACAACAACTTAAAATTGAGAATATGAATTGTTCATGTACCGTTATGAAAATGGCAACCATTTAAAGTTGCTTATTATGCTTTTGCAATTATTTGTCTATAAATATTTAATCATAGTAAAAATCTATAACTAAATTATGTAAATTATTTATGTTATTAATGTATTTGTGAATTAAACATTTGTAAATGTGTACTTCAGTCCAAACAAGAAGATAAAGGGTCTAAAATCAGTATTCAGCCAGCTGAGGACGAGGATGGTATGTGTTTATAAAATTATACTTATCAAGTGTTCAGAAATGCTTTTGACCCTTTACCTCTCAGATTCGCTCTTTGAAAAGTTATTATTATTTCTAAGGAAAAAAAAAATAATTTAATTCCTTTTTTACTAGATTCAAGTTTTAAAGCCTCCTTTATCCAACCATAAGAAAAAATAATGAAAAGAATTATTTTCTGTTTTTAATTATACCTCTCTCAATGACTTGATTTGTGAACCAGTGTATATCTTCATTCAGATCAAGACGATGGTTTCTCTGTGAAGCACATTGCCCATGCGCGATACCTGCGCAATCACAGGCTGATCAATGACATCCTCAGTGAGAGTGTTGTGCCCGACATCAGGACAGTTGTCACAACAGGACGCATGGGCGTGTTGAAGAAGCAAGTCCAGTCACTCACCATGCATCAGGTACTTTGTGGGGAAAAAACATAACATAATAAACATTTGTTTGGTCTAGCAAGTAGCTGTTCGTTAGTGTCTCAGCATGTGGTGTGCATGGACATATACACAATTATTAAATAAAAATTATTAAATGTATCCTCTATTGGAATTCTGTAAGATTGAGAGCTCATAAATTATGCTTTCACATGGACTGTGTAATGAACCATTAAGGGGACTTGCTCACAGTTTGGAAAAATGGCAATTTTCAAAATAACTGTCTTTGAGTAAAAAAAAGTCTGTATAAATTATGTTTATAATATAAAAATGCCAGACAACACTTCTGACTAGAAAAAATATAAAAAGTATTGGTTATTAATGTATGATTTTTATTCAAAATTGGTAAAATAATAAGCATTTGTAATGCTTTTCCTTGATAATTTGGAAAGTAAGTGTTGTACTATTGTAGTTTTGATAATTTGCTGTTCTATAAGCCAGGGTGGTGCAGTGAAAGCGCTCAAGCTTTTGCTTCCTGACGGTCCGGGTTTGAATCCTGGGGGAGGAAAACAATTATATCCAACTTTTTAACTTTCTGTTGTAATAAATAAGTATTCAGAACAGTATAGATTTGCAAGTAATATTGATATAATCATATTTATAGACATTTTTCAAAAATAGGAAAAATCTGTGAACAAGTTCCTTTAATATCCCAAAGTTGAACCCTTGACTTTCATCGATTGACAACTTGATTACAGGAAGTGTTGTGCACTTTTCTCTTAAGGTGATCAAGATCTCACTCTGGAATTAGGAATTATTAAATTGATTCTAGAAAAAGTAGAGGATATTGTCCTTTTACACGTTTAACAGACAAGTTGTACACAACATGACTGAATGAGTGGCTGTGGCCAAGGTGTTTGCTCTCCCAATTATTTTTTGTGACTGGAGACATTTTTATTATGCTATTGTTTTTTATCCAATCATGAATTATTTGGATTGCTTATGCCGTAGAATGAAACAAGAAAGGTTTTTTTTAATAGCGAACCATCAGAATGATGGAGTTTTTTTGTTTACCAATAAGTAACAGTATTGCAAACATTTATTTAAACTTGGCAAACATGTTCACATTTCAAATGAGTTATTAAATTTACTATGATGCTCTCAGAACTGAGAAAATTCATTGTATTGTTAAATGGAATTATTTGTTGTGTTCTTTGTCTAAAGGAGCCTCATTCCATGCAAACTTGACTTAATTCATACGCGTAAAGTGTTGTCACAGATTAGCCTACTTCCTTTTAATAAAAGATATAAAAGCGAAAAGGGCTGTCCCTGATTAGACTGTGAGGACTGTTTAGGCTGATCTGGGATGACACTGTTTGCACATGCATTAAACCCAGTTTTTGAAGAACGATGCTCATTGAATGATGAGCTTGAAGTCAGAGTGTGTGTTTTGACTGTGTTCATAAAGACCAAGCTGGAAGCAGAGCTGCAGCTGATTGAGGAGAAACATCAGTCCAAGAAGCGCAAGTTTGCAGAGGGCAGTGAGCAGTTCCATGATGAGTACATGAAGGTAATAGACTTAAACGGCTGATGTAGCGATAGAATAAGGGACTTAGGGTCTGCCAAGTCAGGGGTCTAGCTAGTGCCATCATCAGTATTAACAGTAACTAGCTTCGATTTTATCATGGAGTGAATGCAACAGGGAACGATTTTTGTGTAACTTAATAATAAAGCCAACAAACTTCCTCAAACTAAAATTATGTCACTCGTCCGAATGATTTTACTGCTTGTATTATTGACTGCCTAAGAGTTGCTGTTGCTCGTTCAAATTTTTTTTAGCACAACTATGCTCCGTCTTTAGGCGAGCTTTAGTTGGGTAAAGAGGTACGTGTAATTGAAAGACGATGGAAAAATCACTCTCAAATTGTCCACTCTAGCTAGGCCCTGTGTTTGACTCCACACTTTGGGAGTATTTAGAAGATCTTTTCAAACGACTCCACACTTGGGGAGTATTTTGAAGATCTTTTCGAAGACACCAAGTACTTGTTCCCTCCAGGAAACAAACTTAAAGAGTGTTTTCTGTTAGCCTATGGCTTTTGATGCAATGGAGCTTACATAAATAGGTTAAAACTGATAGTTGTTATCTCTTGTTGGATTCTTTATTTCAGACATTCCCAAAAGTGTCGGACCTGACCGACTTTTTTAAGACAGGTCCGATCGAAAATGCTATGTTGCCGGTCCGAATGTCTGGTTAATAATAAAACAGCAGATATTTATTTATTTCATTTAATTAATATTTGAAAATAAAACAGAGCTTTAAAGAAATATGCGCAATAAAAATTACGTGGTATTTTCGTCAACATTCATGAAACTTTCCTGCGCATGCGCACCAAATACTTCCGAGTAAATATGTCAATAGTGTTAACAGTTCTGCAACTCAGATCGTTGTAATCTGGGCATGAGCAGTTTGTTCCGGTTAAAATTTACGCTTTACACGCATTTTCAATAAGAAGAGGCCAATGGCATTTACAAAATAAAAAAAATATTATGTTTAAAAAATAAACGTTAAATGGTCATTTTGTTGTTTGAAATAGTGTATTGGAGTATGTTGCCAAGTATTTCCATCATGACGCTAGTGGTTATTGAGATATCGCTGTTGACAAAAAAGCCGTTCAGTCTGGCATGTAAGGTTCGTTTGTCAGGATATGCTAAACTTTAAATTGAAATAGAACCAACATATTATCAAATAAGATGAATAATATCATCAATAATGTTTATAAATATGTTTTCATAATTGATTTAGTTATTGTAAATATCGTACACTATGTTTAAACGCTACAGTAGCAATTGAAAAGTGTTGTTGTTTGTAACTTTTAGAAAATAAAACGGATTTATTTATTATGCATTATAAATGACGTTTGCATTTATATCTGTGACTCTTGTTTACTCTTTATTTATCATTGATTGGACCCATGAGGGGATTGATGGTTAAAAACAAAGTTCAAGTGCTTACTCAGGCACACAGGTAAACACACATAAGCTTGTCGAATACTGGGCTTCTTAAATAACGAACCTTACTAAATTTCATCAAGTTTGTGTAATAGACAATGAGAAATATAAAACTGTCAAATGCTTTTATTAACATCAAGTAAACTCGAACACATATACGCACTTGATAATTTTTAACTAAGTAGTGCATTCAATTAATAATGTTACATGCAAGTTATGATTACGATTTCTGACAAACGTGAACACACAAAAACATATTTAAACACATCCAAATATGTTTTCATGATTTGCCACAACTCTGAATATTGTTTTATTCCTGTATTGTGATGTCGGACTGTCAGTGTAATAGTGAATTTTCTTGACTGACTGGACCAGTTTCTTCACTTCAGGTACAATGTTATCAATAAATGAAACCACTGTACTTGCGTTATGTCCAAGTTCGTCAGAAACTATTACCACGCTCTTGTGTTGTAACTTATCCGGCTCGGTCTTATAGTAAATCACTACAGGATGTAAAGTTACGGCGCTCTGGTTCCAATATGCTGACTGGATTTCATTTACGCTTCGGCAGCTGTAGTTCTCTAAAAAATCCATATGTACAATCACTTCATTTTCAGGTAACTTATGTTTAATGTTCAGAGATTGTTCATATTGCCGTCTCACCCTTCCAACATGAGCTGAGAAATCCACTATCTGCTGTTCCATCTGCTTTAAAAAGTCCTCTTTCTTCAATGTACTTGCCACCACCTTCATTACCATCTTCTTTTTTCCCTTGTCGTCAACTGCTACTCTTTTCCATTGACCAAGTTCGATTTCGTTGGGAATTTCAGCTTTTATTTTCTCTATGTTGTTGGCATCTTCAATGAACCTTTCTGGGTTAAGAGGCACATTAATTTGACACTTTCGCAGCGCTGATGTGCACAGAGCAAAGTTCTGATGTTTTGTGCAAAGACAGCAACTTCGTGAAATAAACCTTGTAAGCTTTACATAAGCAGGGCGAATGCGAGTAAACGATGTGAACGACAATGTTATTCCTGGGTTTTCGCTCATAAATTTTGCGTACAAATTTCTTAAGTAGTCAGTTAGAAGTCTTGTTTGCTGCGTTGATCCATTCACTTTGAGTTTATCGTGTTTACCTGGATTACATCTGGAGTTGTCATCTCGTGTAAGGAATTCTATAACAAGTGATTTGTGTCTTTCAACCTCTCTTCTTCTTTTTTGTAGTTTACCAAACGCTAGGCACGAACTGCGACCGCCGCTTAGTGTATTTCTTCCGAGACCCGTTGATTTGTTTACTGACCTTGCTAGTCTGTACTTGATTATGATCTTCCCGCCTATGAGACCGCCAAGAATCCCTCTTTCTCCTCGTTTAATTCTTTGTCGGCTTTTTTGAAGTTCTGACTGGACAACATTAGCAAATAACAGCTGCTTTCTCACTCTTCTGCTTTGTTGTTTAGTGAAGCCGGCACTACGTATTAGTTCATCTGTCTGCCGCCTAGGTGTGTTACTCTCCGCTAACTGTTTTTCATTTTGTATTTGGCCCTGCTGTGTTTCGTATCGCTGTTTCTTCTTAATGCGCTGCAATCTTCTCAAGTTTGTTCTGTATTTCTTTCTTATATTCTCAAACTTTAACTTCAACTCTTTATATTCTCTGTTTTTCTTTGATAGGGCCCGTTGAACCGGTTTCCTGGGCCCATTTCGTCTATTTGGAAAAGACATATTCACAATCAATCTATCAGCTGATTCTGGCGTCTCGTATCCGCTTTTCGATAAAGATGTACATGGCTGTGGTATCTCCACTCTCTCTATCCTTTTCTTAATCCTGTGCGCACGCACATCATTTCTGTTTTTCTCGCGGCGTCTTTTCTTCTCTGTGGATGACAACTGATTAACCGGTACAGAGTTTCTTTTCTTTCGCTGCTTTGCTTTTGTCAGGTACGCCTCGTACTTTTCAGCATTATCTTTCAGCCGCTGACGGTACTCTCGCATCTTTTCAGCCGCAGACTTCCCCATCTGCAACAATGAGATTTAAGAAAACCCTGAAAATGTACATTCAATGTCAACTACTGAAAGTGTAAGGTTCGTTACCACAAATAACGAACCTTACCATCAATACTGAATCGAATATCTTGTAAAATATATCTGCTACAGTTTAGCACACACCTCATTTAAGAAAACTATGTTTGGTGTTTGCCAAGGCATGTGCCAAATAGTTTCCATAGATATATGAAAATATTTAAAACACAGACAAATGGTGCGAACCTTACAGAACGAACCTTACAAAACGATTTTTATGATTGCATTGAAGAATATTATTGCCGATAAATGAATAAGTGTTTCACACAATTTATTTACTAGTGTTGCTTTATATTGTTAAGACAAATGATTGGTTATATTTATCATTTTGAGCAGTTTACAACTGTAACGATCCTTGCACTCTTAAGTTGACGCGTAAAAAAATATGATAAGAGTTCTTAATTTTAACGCAGAAAAACTAAATGGTGTGTAAAATGCTTTAATATTCCAATTTTCTTAAGTGTTAACGTTATTTCAGTTATATATTTTACCTGATATAACACCTTAATCTGATAAAAATGCTATAGAATGTTTACAGCTGTTTTAATTTGTCATATTAGGCGATACTCAATATAATAGCAGAGCTGCTCCGCAAATCTTAGGCAACAAGTAGTTTGACTGCTGATTCTCAACAAAAAATGTTAACACTAACTGAAATGTACAAAATAACATGCATTAGCAGCTTAACTTGCGTCTAGAAACTCTTGCGGATTTTGGATTGGTGACGGCGACAGTAACGAACCTGACAAAACGCGTTATTTAAAATTGTGTGCCCAACTACACGTATGAGATACGAAGACTTATGAAATGTCTGGACATCCGAGGCTATTTATGCAATAGATGGAATACACATTTAACCCCAATTTACTGTGTGTATTGGTTATCAATTACCGCGACATGCGAATATGATATCGGCCTCTTCTTATTGAAAATGCGTGTCTATAGTGCATTTTCATTGATTTGTATATCTTTGTGGCCAGTTTATTGACTTTTGTAGTAAAATTCTGAGTTGTCATATCATTTCGCGACCGGGAAATATTTGTCAATGAAATTTTCGGAATACCGATAATTGGTTTTTGCTTTTAAAACTTAGTCTGCTTACTTATGTTTTTGATTTCCTATGTATGTGGTCTGTTGTTTTAGGTACTGCATTGATTCCTAACAAGTAAAAATGTATTTTGTGTGTGTTTTAAAATAATTTATTTGTAACTAAACATTCTTCACTGACTTCAGTCACTGACACAGTCATTTAACTATCAGCAATGTTTTTATTCTTAATGTAGGGAAAAGGCCTGGCCTTCAATTTTAGGGGGGAAATATCCACAAAACTAAGAAATTGGGAAAAAAACTCCTAGGTAAACTTGACATTTTGGGAAATATGCATGATTTTAAAGACATTCAGTTTGGGGAAGTCTTTCTCTTGGGGGAAGGGGCCTATATAAGGTCCCTGCTAAAGAAGGAAAAAAGCTCTGATCAGTATCCAAAAACCTTTGTTTATACAGATATTTGCATACAATAATTGTATTTTAAATTGAGAAATTGTTTTGTGTTTAACTAATTTTTGGTTAAACTTTTTTTATTTAGAAAACTGTGTTTTTTGATTTGTTAGTGTTCAGTGTTGTGTTGCTTATTTTCCATTACTTTTTCCTAATTATCATTATGTCAATAAATTTGAGTCGGTGACGTGATGTTTAGGTCCTATGAATCCCATTCCGGACCTGCAAGTTTTTTAAGTGCATAGGACCGAATGTCCTGTGAACTCAAAATACTTTTGGGAATGTCTGATATTTTGTTATCACTGTGCTTCTGTTAAATACTGATTAATTAAAATTTTATTTCGATGTTTGTAGGTATTTTAGGGATTCATTGCCCTTTGTATATTCACTTGAAGGAACTTTTTTAGCAACATTTATATTATTCTAATATCTCAAAAGCCTCAGAAATCAACTTGACTTAGTGCACAATTTATTTAATATCTTGGTCTTTTAAAATTTGCCGTTATGAGTAAGTGTCTAGACAATTTTAGACTGGGACAACAACTCATGATGGCAATTTTTAGCTCAACTATTATATATGAAATATATATAGTGGAGCTATCCTACTCACCCCGGCGTTGGCCTTTTCGTTTCCGTGCAAATGTTAAAGTTTTTGTACTACCCGAATTATTTTCATTGTCCCTTGACATATTGCTTTCATATTTTGCATACTTGTTAACCAACATAACCCCAACCTATAAACAAAAGCAGACAACTCTATCAAGCATTTTGTCATAATTATGGCCCCTTTTCCACTTAAAATATGCAGCAAATGTTAAAGTTTGCGTACTACCCCAAATATTTTCAATGTCCCTTGACATATTGCTTTCATATTTTGCATACTTGTTCACCATCATGACTCCAACCTATAAACAAGAGCATACAACTGTATCAAGCATTTTGATAGAATTATTGCCCCTTTTATACTTAGAATATGCAAATTATTGATAAATCTATGTTAAACTTTGCGTACTACCCCAAATATTTCCTATATCCTTTGACATATTGCTTTTATATTTTGCATACTTGTTTACCAACATGACCCCAACCTATAAACAAGAGCAGACAACTCTATCAAGCATTTTGTCATAATTATGGCCCCTTTTCCACTTAGAATATGCAGCAAATGTTAAAATTTGCTTACTACCCCAAATATTTTCAATGTCCCTTGACATATTGCTTTCATATTTTGCATACTTGTTTACCATCATGACCCCAACCTATAAACAAGAGCATACAACTGTATCAAGCATTTTGATAGAATTATTGCCCCTTTTATACTTAGAATATGCATATTATTGATAAATCTATGTTTAACTTTGCGTACTACCCCAAATATTTCCTATATCCTTTGACATATTGCTTTTATATTTTGCATACTTGTTCACCAACATGACCCCAACCTATAAACAAGAGCAGACCTCTGTATCAAGCATTTTGACATAATTATGGCCCCTTTAACACTTAGATTATTAAACATTTTGCTTAAATTGCCATAACTTCTTTATTTATGATCACATTTTATTATTACTTTGACAAAACAACACTTACCTGAATGCCACAATGGATTCCACCCCAAAAAATACCCCACGCCCCTACCCAGAATCCCTTTCCCCCCCCATCCTCTCCCCCCCCCAATTTTTTTTTTTAAACATCATCTAATAAATTACCCCACCCAACATTATACCCCCCTCTCACCCCCCTACCC
The DNA here is from genome assembly GCF_020536995.1 of Dreissena polymorpha. Taxonomy (NCBI): domain Eukaryota; kingdom Metazoa; phylum Mollusca; class Bivalvia; order Myida; family Dreissenidae; genus Dreissena; species Dreissena polymorpha. The sequence goes on along the minus strand of NW_026273334.1, from coordinate 267,022 downwards.
CCCGAACCTCCCCCCCACAATTTTTTTTTTAACATCATCTAATAAATTACCCCACCCACATTATACCTCCCTCTCACCCCCTCCCCTAGTCCCCCCCCTACCCCCCCCCCCCCCAATTTTTTTTTTCCTTTTTTTATTTTTGAAAGATCGTCTAATAATTGAATACACCCCACATTATACCCCCTCTCAACCCCCTCCCCCAAAAAACATAATTTTTTTTCCTTTTTTTATTTTTGAAAAATCATCTTATAAATTATTGTATATTAACAATTTCCCCATGATGGCTTACGTAATACTGTAAAGCACTCTAATAGGCGAGCGCGCTGTCCTCTGACAGCTCTTGTTTGAGACACTACCTAGTTTAAAGGTCAAGGTTATTGATACAGGCCAAAGATCATTATTATCACATTCCTTGTGTGTAAATTGCCATATGATGTAATTTGCAACGTTTCTTGAGTGTGCTTTTGTTTTGTGTTTACAACTACCTGGCCATGTTCTTAACCATAATGAAGTGTGTGATGTCTGTTTCAGTTGTGTGAGAGTAAGCCCCAGATATCTGATGACATGTTCCAAGGCATGATTGTGAAGTGTGTGATGTCTGTTTCAGTTGTGTGAGAGCAATCCACAGATATCTGATGACATGTCCCAAGGCATGATTGTGAAGTGTGTGATGTCTGTTTCAGTTGTGTGAGAGTAAGCCCCAGATATCTGATGACATGTTCCAAGGCATGATTGTGAAGTGTGTGATGTCTGTTTCAGTTGTGTGAGAGTAAGCCCCAGATATCTGATGACATGTCCCAAGGCATGATTGTGAAGTGTGTGATGTCTGTTTCAGTTGTGTGAGAGTAAGCGCCAGATATCTGATGACATGTCCCAAGGCATGATTTTGTGAAGTGTGTGATGTATGTTTCAGTTGTGTGAGAGCAAGCCCCAGATATCTGATGACATGTCCCAAGGCATGATTGTGAAGTGTGTGATGTATGTTTCAGTTGTGTGAGAGTAAGCCCCAGATATCTGATGACATGTCCCAAGGCATGATTGTGAAGTGTGTGATGTCTGTTTCAGTTGTGTTAGAGTAAGCCCCAGATATCTGATGACATGTTCCAACGCATGATTGTGAAGTGTGTGTGTGATGTATGTTTCAGTTGTGTGAGAGTAAGCCCCAGGTATCTGATGACATGTCCCAAGGCATTATTGTGAAGTGTGTGATGTCTGTTTTAGTTGTGTGAGAACAAGCTCTAGATATCTGATGACATGTTCCAAGGCATGATTGTGAAGTGTGTGATGTCTGTTTCAGTTGTGTGAGAGCAAACCCCAGATGTCTGATGACATGTTCCAAGGCATGAATGTGAAGTGTGTGATGCCTGTTTCAGTTGTGTGAGAGCAAGCCCCAGATATCTGATGACATGTCTCAAGGCATGATTGTGAAGTGTGTGATGTATGTTTCAGTTGTGTGAGAGTAAGCCCCAGATATCTGATGACATGTCCCAAGGCATGATTGTGAAGTGTGTGATGTCTGTTTCAGTTGTGTGAGAGCAAACCCCAGATGTCTGATGACATGTTCCAATGCATGATTGTGAAGTGTGTGATGCCTGTTTCAGTTGTGTGAGAGCAAGCCCCAGGTATCTGTGATGACATGTCTCAAGGCATGATTGTGAAGTGTGTGATGTATGTTTCAGTTGTGTGAGAGTAAGCCCCAGATATCTGATGACATTTCCCAAGGCATGATTGTGAAGTGTGTGATGTCTGTTTCAGTTGTGTGAGAGTAAACCCCAGATATCTGATGACATGTTCCAATGAATGATTGTGAAGTGTGTGATGTCTGTTTCAGTTGTGTGAGAGTAAGCCCCAGATATCTTATGACATGTCCCAAGGCATGATTGTGAAGTGTGTGATGTATGTTTCAGTTGTGTGAGAGCAAGCCCCAGATGTCTGATGACATGTCCCAAGGCATGATTGTGAAGTGTGTGATGTATGTTTCAGTTGTGTGAGAGTAAGCCCCAGATATCTGATGACATGTCCCAAGGCATGATTTTGTGAAGTGTGTGATGTCTGTTTCAGTTGTGTGAGAGTAAGCCCCAGATATCTGATGACATGTTCCAAGGCATGATTGTGAAGTGTGTGATGTATGTTTCAGTTGTGTGAGAGTAAGCCCCAGATATCTAATAACATGTCCCAAGGCATGATTGTGAAGTGTGTGATGTCTGTTTTAGTTGTGTGAGAACAAGCTCCAGATATCTGATGACATGTTCCAAGGCATGATTGTGAAGTGTGTGATGTCTGTTTCAGTTGTGTGAGAGCTAACCCCAGATGTCTGATGACATGTTCCAAGGCATGATTGTGATGTGTGTGATGCCTGTTTCAGTTGTGTGAGAGCAAGCCCCAGATATCTGATGACATGTCTCAATGCATGATTGTGAAGTGTGTGATGTCTGTTTCAGTTGTGTGAGAGCTAACCCCAGATGTCTGATGACATGTTCCAAGGCATGATTGTGATGTGTGTGATGTCTGTTTAAGTTTTGTGAAAGCAAACCTCAGATATCTGATGACATGTTCCAAGGCATGATTGTGAAGTGTGTGATGTCTGTTTCAGTTGTGTGAAAGCAAGCCCCAGATATCTGATGGCATGTTCCAAGGCATGATTGTGAAGTGTGTGATGCCTGTTTCAGTTGTGTGAGAGCAAGCCCTAGATATCTGATGACATTTTCCAAGGCACAATTGTGTTAAGAATTGAAAAGCATTTTTCTGCATTTCATCTGTGTATGAACGGCGTTTATGCATAAATTAGGTGTATTTTCCCAACAGTTCATACACCAATGAAATGCAGAAAAATGCTATTCAATTCTTATAATTACAACACCAAATGATCTTAAAGCTGAAATTCTATCGTGGTAAGGGTCATACAAGTCCTTTTTAATCTAGCGTATGAATCTATTTTCAGTTTTGGTTTCATGTCCGTCAAACCGTATACCAATAAAAAGCAACTTCATTAAGTTTCGCGCAAAACATTACGTCATTTCGGCAACTTGTTTATGATCAGAAAGTGGTGCCATGAATATTCATGTTTAAATTTGAATATGATGTGGGTTCATCAGAAAATGAAAAACCGGTCATGTGAACAAATTATCCAATCATAATGCAGCATTCATATGAATGTAACAGAAGTTGTAATTATAAGTGTGTGATGTCTGTTTCAGTTGTGTGAAAGCAAGCCCCAGATATCTGATGACATGTTCCAAGGCATGATTGTGAAGGCAAAAGAAGAACTGAGGCTGAAGCAGGCAGAGACCCTTGCTAAACAGGCTAGTGTTCCCTTAGATGATATTGGAATACTGGATTATATTTCTGTAATTTGTCACTTAGTCGAGGTACTCCATTTAAACTTGAACAGGCCTTGACACTAACTTTTTTGACAGGGTACCCGGAGGGAACCTTAATTTCAACTTTTGGTGGCCCTCACTTAAACTAGGGTTCCCTCTTGTTTCAACACACAGCTACTCTCGGCGTAAGGGCAAATAAGTACAAGAAGCATACTAGTACACATTTTTATTTCCTATATTCAATTCGGTTTCCATTTAAGGCAGACCCATTAAAAGCTCATAACCTTGTCTTCTAAACTTTTGATATCATGTATTTCATCATCAGCATCGTCATCCTTGTCATAATCATTTTCAGCATTATCATCTTCAGCATTGCCCTTCGCCGCCAGAACTTAGTGTTTCGGAAATTCTTATTATAAACTTTTAAGAAATAAAAGGTAATTATGCGCATTCAGGGATTTCACTGGCCCAAAAAAACTTGTTGCAACTTTTTCGCGCCGTGAAAACTGTCGAATATTCCAACCTTATTAATAAGAACAATCATTTAAAGAAACCTTACTACATTAATGATATTGCCTATATTATCACTTTAAAAAGTATATTATTACATAAAAAACAATAAGTACCTTCATAAGTCATACCTTCATAAGTCTAAATAAGCTTTATTTGTATATAAATACCATTTTTTTCAACTTGATAAACAACACAGATAACCAAAATAATATAACAATGTTAACTTCAATGTATTAAACAGTATGCTGCCTTAATTTTTCAAAATTAATTATTTAAACATAGAATCACACCAATTTACATCATTTGAAAGGGAACAAGAAATATAAAACATCAGAAAATAAATCATCTCAGTTAATTTGTTAAACAGTTATATATGGTCATTTGGACATGTCATACATCAGCTTCTGTTGTTAAAACGTTTTCTGTTAGTGGTGGATGATTTCCAGGATCAATTAAATTATAGTTTTTCACGCCTATTTCCTGACAGAAAGGTCCAGATAATTACCACCATCTATTCAAGTTGCCTGAAATAACATAAAGCATATTTTTTTTACAAACTATCAACAACAAACAAACACATACATGTCACTATCTTTAAATGTCCGAATTTGAACATAACCGAAATATAGTACACCAAGTGAACGATATACTTTTTATTTCAGAAATTGTTGGTATCTTAATCAAATTATATCCTTCTAAGGTCATTATAATAATGGAACTATTAAACAGAAATGCTCACAAATACCTGTAGAAAAAAGTGTATACCGGCATGTGATTTTGAGGGAAATTAAATGCTCTTGCCTAAGATTTTGATTAAAGAAATAGCGGCCCTAATAATTATTATAATTACTGATCGTCGTGACAGTTTGTCCCAGTGTTACTTTTTTGGGGGCTCAATATCATAAATGAGCCATTAATAATCCGATAATAACCCCCATAAAACTTGACAAAAGCAGTAAAAACACCGTTTGTAACACTTACACGCTTCAGTGATTTCAATATACTCTGCAATGTAGGTCGCTTATATCGTCGAAAATCAAAATTTACAACTGACAGACGCTGGCCGCTAATGCTCAGTCGCTTGCTTTCGATTCGCTGTACATTTTTGGATAAGATTTTACCTTTTTTTTTTTATACGCCGCTCTTTAAAAATTGGAGGCACTTATAAAAATTCAAATGGTCAATCAAGACAAAAGTGGTTCTATAAATTTAGGGTTCCCGGAGGACCACCCAGCTTGAAAGAACTGGTGGTCCTCGCCAAAATCTGGGGGCCTCGGGTCCCCGGACCACCGTTAGTGTCGAGGCCTGTTGAAGGCGTTGTTTCTCATGATATTAAGTTGCACATGTGCATTTTTTGCTTACATTAAAAATTACAAAAGTTGTGATCCTTTATCGATTTTGATATTCTATTACATCATGCAAGTTATTACAAAATGCATCATCTTGGTGTATTATTCATCAATATTGTAACATATTCTAGTTTATATTTCTATACATAAACCTTTGAATGCAAAGAATTACATTGAAATGAGTCATATTTCAAATTGTCTGGAGGCATTAATTAAAGAATTCTCTTAGCTGTTAGCTTGTGGATATGACAAGTATTTCTATTCAAAACCTAAATAAAAAAAATTAGATGTTAATTATAAGGCTGAAATTGGTTGTTCATTAAATTTATAATTCATTTTACCAAATTTAAGAATCGTTATGAATTGCACTTGTCTGTTCTTGTACATACTTACATACGTTCCAAAGGTGTTTTTTTATCTCCTCTTTAACAATTAAGTGGATCTTGCTGAAACTTTTTAGTTGAATTATCTTATTGTGTAGATGATCTTGAAGAAAAGATTTAGGTGTGCAAGAAATTTTGGCAGAATTATGACCTTATGCTTGTTTTTCAAACGTAGAATTCATAGTTGCCTGAAGCTTGGGGTTTCAACTCCTATTTAGTAAGTGGGCCGATTTTTCTCTTTCTTTCACAGTTGACACTATAAAATGTATAGTCTCAACTGTTGTGTTTGGACTCCTGTTTAATTTATTGGTGAATCTCACTCAAACTCTCACTATTTAATAAAGTGTAGATAATTGTATAAAAAGGTATTCTAGCCGCAATGAGGTCTTGCAAAATTATTTCCCAAACTGTGTGTTCAACTCCTTACCAAGTGGGGAATTTCAATTAAACGTTCACAGCTTAATTTAAGAAAGGAATTTTGAATGGGACCAGTTTTGGCCCTTTGGCTATACATGTAAAATATATTGCAATTATTTTGTGTCCAAACATGTGTTGAAGTGGCATCTGGGTCAGTGAAACATTGTTAGTTTTAACAAAATAAAACATTTTCTTCCATAGGAGGAAGAAAGAAAGAAGCAGGCTTTAATGGATGAAGAACAGCGACGACTGGACGAAGAAAGACGCAAAATGGAGGAACAAGTAAAGGCAGCGGGGGAAAATCAGTCTGAGAACAGTGGGGAGCTGGTACCGGCAGTGAATACACAGCAGGTGCCTGATGTAAATATGAATGACCATAAGTGCTATTGAATATTGTTTAGTTATGTCATTGAAAATGATAAGTTATTTCTAATTGTAACTTTAAGGTCATTAATCAGCTTTTGAGCATAGTTTTGTCATGGTGTGAGGCAGTTTAATTTGTTTTGTTTTTAGCTCACCTGAGCACAACGTGCTCATGGTGAGCTTTTGTGATCGCTTTTTGTCCGTCGTCCGTTGACAGTTGTGCGGCGCCAACATTGTTAACTCTTTAGAGGCCACATTTATTGTCCAATCTTCATGAAATTTGGTTAGAAGATTGGTTTCAATGATATCTTGGATGAGTTCGTAAATTGTTACGTTTGCTTGAAAACATGGCTTCCAAGGGGCGGGGCATTTTTCCTTATATGGCTATATATGGCTATAGTAAAATCTTGTTAACACTCTAGCTGCCACAGTTATTGTCTGATCTTCATAAAACTTCGTCAGAAGATTCATCTCAATAATAATTTGGACGAGTTTGAAAATGATGCCGGTTGGTTGAAAAACATGGCCGCCAGGGGGCGGGGCATTTTTCCTTACATGGCTATAGTAAAACCTTGTTAACACTCTAGAGGCCACATTTATTTTCCGATCTTTATGAAACTTGCTCAGAAGATTTGTCCCACTGATATCTTGGAGGAGTTCAAAAATGGTAACCTTTGCTTGAAAAACATGGCTGCCAAGGGGCGGGGCATTTTTCCTTATATGGCTATAGTAAAATCTTGTTAACACTCTAGAGTCCACATTTATTGTCCAATCTTCATGAAACTTGGTCAGAAGATTCATCCCAATATAATATCTTGGACAAGTTCGAAAATGATGCCGGTTGATTGAAAAACATGGCTGCCAGGGGGCGGGGCATTTTTCCTCATATGGCTATATTAAAACCTTGTTAACACTCTAGAGGCCACATTTATTGTCCAATCTTGATGAAATATGGTCAAAAGATTTGTCTTAATGATATCTTGGATGAGTTCGAAAATGGTTACATTTGCTTGAAAAACATGGCCGCAAAGGGGCGGGCATTTTTCCTTATATGGTTATATATGACTATAGTAAAATCTTGTTAACACTCTAGAGGCCACATTTACTGTCCGATCTTCATGAAACTTGGTCAGAAGTTTCATCCCAATAATATCTTGGACGAGTTTGAAAATGATACCGGTTGGTTGAAAAACATGGCCGCCAGGGTGCGGGGCATTTTTCCTTACATGGCTTTAGTAAAACCTTGTTAACACTCTAGAGGCCACATTTATTTTCTGATCTTTATGAAACTTGCTCAGAAGATTTGTCCCACTTATATCTTGGATGAGTTCAAAAATGGTAATATTTGCTTGAAAAACATGGCTGCCAAGGGGTGGGGCATTTTTCCTAATATGGCTATAGTAAAATCATGTTAACACTCTTGACGCCACATTTATTGTCCAATCTTCATGAAACTTGATCAGAAGATTCATCCCAATAATATCTTGGACGAGTTCGAAAATGAGGCCGGTTGATTGAAAAACATGGCCGCCAGGGGGCGGGGCATTTTTCCTTATTATGCTATAGTAAAACCTTGTTAACACTCTAGAGGCCACATTTATTGTCCAATCTAAATGAAATATGGTCATAAGATTTGTCTTAATGATATCTTGGATGAGTTCGAAAATGGTTGCGTTTGCTTGAAAAACATGGCCGCCAAGGGGCGGGCATTTTTCATAATATGGCTATATAAGGCTATAGTAAAATCTTGTTAACACTCTAGAGTCCACATTAATAATCCAATCTTCATGAAACTTGGTCAGAAGATTTATCCCAATAATATCTTGGAAGAGTTCAAAAATGATGCCAGTTGGTTGAAAAACATGGCCACCACGGGGGCGGGGCAATTTTCCTTATATGGCTATAGCAAAACTTTGTTAACACTCTAGAGGTCACATTTATTTTCCAATCATCATGAAACTTGGTCAGTAGATTTGTCCCAATGATATCTTAGATGAGTTCGAAAATGGTTTCGGTTGCTTTAAAAACATGGCCACCAAGGGCGGGGAATTTTTCCTTATATGGCTATAGTAAAACATTGTTAACACTCTAGAGGCCACATTTATTGTCCAATCTTCATGAAATTTGGTCAGAAGATTGGTCTCAATGATATCTTGGATGAGTTCGAAAATAATTATGTTTGCTTGAAAAAATGGCTTCCAAGGGAGGGGCATTTTTCCTTATATGGCTATAGTAAAATCTTGTTAACACTCTAGAGGCCACATTTACTGTCTGATCTTCATGAAACTTGGTCAGAAGTTTCATCCCGATTATATCTTGGAAGAGTTCAAAAATGATGCCGGTTGGTTGAAAAACATGGCTTCCAGGGGGCGGGGCATTTTACCTTATAAGGCTTTAGTAAAACCTTGTTAACACTCTAGAGGCCACATTTATTTTCCGATCTTCGTGAAACTTGGTCAAAAGATTTGTCCCAATAATATGTTGTTATCTCAGGGGAGCGACTTTGGGCCTTTCAGGCCCTCTTGTTTAGAGCTGTTATTGTATTACAAGAAAACATTTATATGTGCTTAAACAATTGCAGATAATTATATAGGTTCTTTAAAGTTTTCATATCATATCATATTTTATTGAAAAAGTTAAGACAATTTTTATTTGGAAAGCCTTTGGCAAGCTCACTCACAAACCCTGAAAAAGTAATTATAAGCTCGGCGTTTTGGGAGAAAACCCTATGTATTATCATAGCAAGCTCGTCATGTCATTAGCCGTCCGCCGGCGTCGTGCTAAAACCTTGACATTTTGCTCTAAAATCAAAGTGCTTCCACCTTTTCCAACTTTGAATCTTCATATGTAGATGCACCTTGATGAGTTCTACACGCCACAACCATTTTTGGGTCACTAGGTCAAAGGTCAAGGTCACTGTTACCTCAAAAAAAAAAAATCTGACAAGCTTTCATTTATTCAAAACTGCACTCCCAGCCAAGCGTTGGCACCCGTTATGCGTCGCTCTTGTTTTAGTGAAAGCTGCGACATTTGATGTTGATGAAATCATATTGCTATTGCGCCGAAAAATATTCTTGCTTCCTTTTTTATGGATGTGATTTCTCCTCCTTCTGATTTCCTCCTTTTCAATGTCAAACTTATTTTACAAATAGCTGTTAACTTTGTTGGATCTATATACCAATGAAGAGATTCATTGAATTATTCAAGGGGCATTGGGCAGTGTTCTCCCCTTGAGATGGCTCTTAAATAATACCCTGGCTAGTTGTTTTACACAGGATAAAGTGTAAAGTAGGCTATACAGTCATGTTAGGTTTTAGGACGTGTTTGATGTATTAAGATTGTTTAAAATGCTTATGCAAGGTCACCATGACCTAGAGGACATTGTGTCGGCAATCAAACAGGAAGTCAAATGTTTGAATTATCACTGTGTGAGTGTTCTTTAGATCTCCCCCAAAGATGACAAGTACTGGTTCTACCCAGGAAACAGACTCAAGAACATAGCAATAAGACTAAGGCTGTCGCTGCAATCAAGCTAAAATAAATAGACTTAAATTAAACTAAGGTTCTATTTGAATTATAAAGATTGGTCAAACCCCTGATGCAGTATACAAATATCTACCATGTCCAGGTGCTGCCCCTGGTGTCGTACATACCCCAGCCCCAGTTTGCAACCACTGGAGCGGTGATGGCCCCCGTGAATGGACAGCAGCATCTCAGCCAGGCCAATGTTGCTACCCTGCCTGGGAATGAGGTAACGCATAGCTCTAGTGTGTCTGGGTACAGAAAACTCTGATATTTAATATCATAGCTCGTGTTTTGAGAAAAAGAGAGCTGCACTGGAATCACTAAGTAAGTGTGTCTGTAGCCTCAAACCTATCCTCTACACTTTCAACGTACAATTTCAAACCTGCATTCATTTTTGCTCATCATATTAAGTTGTGCATGTGCCTCTTTTTCATCCTGCATTAAAAAATACAAATGCTCCTTATTCAACTAAGACAGAAGAAGAAGATGATGATATTTGTGGAGAAGAAGATGATGATGATTGTTGTATCATGAAATACTATACAGTCAAACCTGAATTCAGCGGTCAGTCAAGGGAAATGATCAAAGTGACCGTTGTCCACAGGTGACCGTTGAATTCGGATCACAATTTTAAGAAGGTTGGTCAGTTGGTACTATTACTATGTCGTTACCCCACCCAGTCGTTTGCATACAGTGTAAAACAAATGCTCATTGCCGTTAACTAAGCATAATAACAGAATTAACTTGCGCGTGTACATTGAATAATAGAGAATAATATCTTTTAGATTGATTTAATTTCATATTGTTAAATTAAACAATGACTTTATTAACGCTGGTATAATTGTTTACTCATGCATCTCATTCATTCAGTAAATAAAGCTTGTCATGTTCCGTTGACGTCACGTCCGTAAAAGTCTAAAAAGCGGATTCGGTGTCATAAACCGATAGTACGGTGTTATTGTACCGTTCTAATTCAAAGAAATAGCTGTCATTTAATTTAGCAATAATTACTTTCAAGAAGTCATAAACTCTGATATATTTTCTTTTTAAGATACCCCCACAATTATCCCCGGAAAAGAAACCTTCTCAACACCTTATAATTTGTTTACTCGCAGCGGGGCGCTTTTATAATATCATAGACAATTACCGCTTTCAGACGCTTTAAACGCAAAATATACGGACGAATAATGTGCTGTGTTTTTAATTTTCGCGACTCGAGACGACTGACGCGTGACCGTTGATTTCAGGTCAAACATGAATTTCGGAGTGGAATATAGTGGCCGTTGGCCGTTATGGTGAGGTGGCCGTTAAATTCAAGTGTAATATAGAGTGTTTTTCGTCGGGGGGATTCCAGACTGACCGTTGTCTGCAGGTGACCGGTAAATTCAGGTGGCCGTAAGGTCAGTTTCGACTGTATTGACAAGGTTGCTGTTGTTAGCTCACCTGAGCACAATGTGCTCATGGTGAGCTTTTGTGATCACCTTTTGTCCGTCGTGCGTTGTGCGTGGTGCGGCGTCAACTTTTGCCTTGTGAACGCTCCAGAGGCCACATTTATTGTCGGATCTTCATGAAACTTGGTCAGAACATTTGTCCCATTGATACCTCGACTGAGTTCGAAACTGGGTCATGCTGGGTCAAAAAAAAGAAAAACCTTTTGAACTCAGAAGAAGTCACATTTGATGCCCAATCTTAATGTAACTTTGTCTAAATTATATGTTGGTTGAGTTTAAAAATGGTTCCAGTCTGTTGAAAAACATGGCCGCCAGGGGGCGGGGCAGTATTCCTTATATGGCTTTAGAGAAACCTTGTGAACACTCTAGAAGTCACAATTTTTGCCCAATCATCATGAAACTTGGTCAAAACATTGGTTTCATTGATATCTTGAACGAGTTCGAAAATGGTTGTTTGCTTGAAAAACATGGCTGCCAAGGGGTGGGGCATTTTTCCTTATATGGCTATATATGGCTATAGTAAAATCTTGTTAACTCTTTAGAGGCCATATTTATTGTCGGATCTTTATGAAACTTGGTCAGAAGATTCATCCCAATAATATCTTGGACAAGTTCAAAAATGATGCCGGTTGGTTGAAAAACATGGCCACCAGGGGGCGGGGCATTTTTCCTAAGAGAAATTTCACTCTAGAGGCCTCATTAATTTCCTATCTTCATGAAAATTGGCCAGAAGATTTGTCCCAATGACGCTTGGATGAATTCCAAAATGGTTTCGGTTGCTTTAAAAACATGGCCCCCAGGGGGCGGGGCATTTTTCCTAATATGGCTATATATTGCTTTAGTAAAACCTTATTAACACTCTAGAGGCCACATTTATTGTCCGATCATCATGAAACTTGGTCAGACGATTTTTCCCAATGATATCTTGGATAAGTTCGAAAATGGTTCCGGTTGGTGGAAAATCATGGCCGCCAAGGGGGCTTGACATTTTTTCTTATATGGCTATAGTTAAACCCTGTTAACACTCTAGAAGCCATATTTATTGTACGATCATTATGAAACTTTATCAGAAGATTTGTCCCAATGATATCTTGGACAAGTTTGAAAATGGTTCCAGTTGCTTGAAAAACATGGCCACCAGTGGGCGGGGCTTTTTTCCTTATATGGACTTATGAATCTTCATGAAACTTTGTCAGTATATTTGTTTAAATGATATCTTGGATGTATATGAAAATGGTTCTGTTGAAAAACGTGGCTGCCAGGGTGTTCACTAGTCATGAAAGTTGGTAAGAACATTTTGTTCTAATGACATCTTGGGCTGCACAGAACAGGTCAGTTCCTTTGAATCTCAGGTGAGCGACTTTGGGCCTTTCAGGCCCTCTTGTTACTTATTTGTTATACTGTGGTTACTGTATGGTAACTTTCAGACACTATGATGACCCAGTTTGTTTTAATGTTGGTTTCCATGCTGACACTTTTGGTGTACCATGTAAACACAGTTGGTAACCAAAGTGACACAGTTACCATGGTGACACAGTTCATGGTAACCATGGTGACAGTTGGTTACCATATTGGCACAGTTGTTAGTAACCATTGGATAACAGTTGATAACCAGTGTGTTACAGTTGGTAACTATGGTGACACAGTTGGTTACCATGTTTACACAGTTCTAGGTAACCATGGTGACACTGTTGATTACCATAAACATTTGGTAACCATGGTGACACAGTTGGTAACCATAGTGAAACAGTTGGTTAGCATGGTGATTCAGTTGGTAACCATGCTGACACTGTTGGTTACCATGCTGAAACAGTTGTTGGTGTTCCAGTGTGAGGATGGAGGTGATGGTGAGGATGATGATGACAGTGTGGGGACCCAGGAGTATGACGACCTGGAGGCTATACAGCAGGCAGAACAGATGGGCGGGGATGATACACAGCACTCTACTAGGTAAGGCCATATACCAGGCAGAATAGATGGGCAGGCATAATACACAGCACTCTTATAAGGTAAGGCCATATACCAGGCAGAACAGATGGGCCGGTATGATACTCAGAACTCTATTGAGTAAGGCCATACAGCAGGCTGAACAGATTGGTGGGGATAATACACAGCACTCTATTAGGTAAGGCCATACAGCAGGCAGAACAGATGAGTGGAGATGATACTAAGCATTCTTTAAAAGCTCTATAAAGGTGAAGATCCGTAATTATTTACCGATTTTTAAATATTTTTTTCATATTTTATTTATAAAGGTTATCAAAAAACAATATATATATGCTATTGGACATTACAATAAAAAATAAGCAAAACAACTTGTTTTGAGCTCAAAATAAAGTGTCCTCCAAGTCAATTGTGTTTACAAACAATCAGTTTATTTACATCGCTGTTTACTCGGAAAAGAGAAAGTGAAAGTGACTCAGGTCACCAAAAATATAACGATGATTTTTAACGTTTTCCGGTATCACCCACAAAGTAGGTCTCTTCTAAATGGTTAAAACGTTTGTAGTGATCTAATAAGTTATTTTCTGCTGGTTAAAAGTTGTTTAAAATAGAATTAAAATTGAATTTCTTTCGGCTATTTTTAGGATATGTCACCGCTCTGAGGCTACACATCATGTTAGTTGCAAAAATGTAAACATTTCTTCCAATTATGAAACAAGTTTATCTTCAATAATTCTTGACAACGTTGTACCTAAGCTGGTTTTTTTAGCAGTTTTTATGCAAGAGTAACTGAAATCCGGTAAAAATCAGACCAGTTGATATGCATAATAACTGGATTTGTCACCTTTATAGAGCCTTTAAGGTACACTAGTCTGTGATCTCTTACCTTACGGACTTAACAATGAGTCTATGGTGAGCAATGTGTTAATCTTTTCAGAAAGCTAGCCCTGTGTTAGGAACGGTTGACTTTAAGTTTAGCTTTGATTGAAAAAAACATCAGCCTTTTAGAAGGATAGAACTGTTTATTATTTGTTTATTATACTAGGATTTAATTATGATAACAATTTAAGTTCTCTTTAGGTAATGGAAAAAGTGCCTGCATATGTCGCTATAATTACAAAAACAGACTTAATCTCTGAAAATCTCAATATTTAAATCTGCCAATTTATGTAATAAAAAGAAATACAATGACACTCAAATCCATTTTTATTTCCTTTAAATGGTTATATTTTCATTTCTGTTGGTTGCTTTCAGATCTGAAGATACCATGGAGACAGACGATGCCTCTGCAGCCAACTCCAACAGGAAAGGTACAGTACTATGTTAGTGGATCGAGGTTCTTTTCCTCCACATGTCACTCAGTGTAGCAGCAGCATTCTTTTCATCGAATGTAAAGAAAAGTATCATGTTTGCTGCGTCATGTGAAACAGGTTTTATAACATGTGCAGCCTGGGCCTACCTTCAGTCTTGTCAGGAGCAACGCTGTCTGTCATAAAGTCCCAAAAGAGTTTTTGTTTCATTGGAGGACAGGTTAGCTCCAGACTAGCCTGCGCCTACCTTCAGTCTTGTCAGGAGCAACGCTGTCTGTCATAAAGTCCCACAAGAGTTTTTTGTTTCATAAGCCAACAGGTTAGCTCCAGACCAGCCTATGCGAATGTGCCGCCTTGTATGGAGCAATGCTTGCTGCAAATGACATAAGACCCTTTTTATCATGTCTCAGCTCATGTATAGCAGTGACATGTACACAATGCTTAGGCAGACAATTATGTGTTCAATGCATTTCACTAGGAGTTCATGTTTAAAAAGTAGACATTTTATATTGTGTTATAGAAATTCAATAATAAAGCACTTGTATTATAAAGAATCAGCAATAAATAAGGTAATTATTATCATTTTTAAAAGGAGACACCTTAAGGGTGAAAGCAAAGCTGCTTCATAAAACACAGCTATACTTTGGTAAATGATGTTTTTGTGAGGAAAACACTATTTGTTATCACTTCCATCTTGTATGCCCACTTAAGTATGAATGTCTTCCGTGTTATTGAGTCCCTTTGAGAGTATTTTATACCATATTAATTCCTTATGACATTTGATATTATCTATTACCCACTGATGTATCAAATACTTATTTACCACGCTCAGGTTCATGATGTCTCTTTGCTCTTGAAAACGGAAGTTGTTCAGGAAGTTTCAGTCTTAGATATATATATTATTACCATTAATGACCTTGAAATCAGTTTTATATTTTTACATTCATCTTATTTTCTTTTCACTATATGAAAACGGATGCTATTTTACAATATGAATGGTCTTTATCAAATAATAGTAACACTGTTCATTCTACTGTAATGTTTATTTAAAAAATTATAAAATAGAAGCCTTAGTAGTGTTTCATCTAGTTGTTTTGATGTTTTAGTGTAGCAGAAGCAAAAAATAGCTGCAGCTGAATGTCACTAATCCCTTTTAATTAATAACTATTGTCATCTAAAACATACATGCTAGAAATGTTCATGTCCAAATCGGGACATTCCATTAAAAATGTCAGGACATATGACCAAAAATGCAGGACACCTAAAAACGATCAATAATGCCACCTTTACTGTAGTCAGTAATCAGTATATAACTTACACAACCTCATAATTTCCGGCAAATATTGATGATTAATCTGTTTAAGAATTTCATGAAAACATACGTTCTCCATTTTCCGGAAGTAACAGAAGCATATGTGATCGTTCAATGTGATGTGCGCGCATCGAGCACTTGTTTTTATACAACCAATCATCAATTAACTCTAAATTTAAATTAAATAAATATGTAAAAATTATTTTCTGAAAAACAGTCAAAAACGAAAGTAAATGTATGTGAAACATCAATGTTTATCGGTCAGCGCTCAATTTGTTTGATATACAAAACTGGTGTTATGGCAGGTTTTTTAGTCTCAGGTGGTAAAATACACAGAATACTGCGTAATAGTATCTTTGGACTTGATTGAGGCCATGGAAAACATAAGCAGTCTGCTTTTAATTCACTAGAATGCATATATAGCTAGCAATAAGCGACCCCTATCATAAAAACACCATTGTGTGAATGCCCGATAAAATTAATAATATGCCAATAAATCGCTGATAATGTGTCAAAAACAACAATGGATCACTCAACTAGTAGATATGGTTTGTTAATAGGGGGCAATAAAGGGATTAGCGGTTATAATTTAAGCCAGACGGAGCTTGAATAGCGAATGTTATTGTGACCTCATAAAACGTATGTCATTTTTTATGAATGTTGGGACAAATTGTGTCACATCGGGGCACTGGAACAAACATCCAAGAGCAAGACTGTCCCGCCAAGATCTGGATGTCTGGCATGTATGTCTAAAAATGGGTTCATAAAAAAATATGTTTGTGCCTTCATGAACATGTATATTTGTAAAATACCCCCAATTTTGGCATTGGAATATAAGTACTGTTGAACACTACTGCTTCAAACACCTACCAAATTAATCACTATTTACATTTGTTTGTTGGTCTCAATGTTTTCCTTGTTTGTAAACTCCATTATACACTTTACTATGGAATTTCCAATTAATTGTTATTTTGAACTAAAATTTGGATCGGTCCAATTAACGTTTTTCATAATGGTTTTCCTGTATTTCTTGTTTGAAGTAGCATATTGTCGGTCATAGCCTTCTATTGTTTTCTGGTTTACCAAATCAGTGCTGATTTACAGTTGGGTTTAAAATAAGCATTAATTAATGTACAATATGAAGCAATTTGAAATGGTTATTGCATGTTTGGTTGGTTGAAGATGAACAGACAAATTAAATAACAGCAGAGTTTATTGAATCTATACTATTTATAGTAGTATTTATGAACCCTCATATAAATATACGCGTAATAATCTGATGTAATATAATCATACATACAACAAAAAAGAACTTCTTTAGTTATAACATGCCTTCTTTAAACTATTTTTACGGTCCCAATGACTTCGAAATAGCGGTGTTCAATATTTAAAACTTACTTCCATGCTGTTGGATATTTATTTCTGGATACAAGATTGCACAGGTTTTAGACCCTAAATAATACAAGAAAAAAAAATTAAAATAGTGTTGGCATCAGGAAAAAAAGATTAAAGTAGTTTTTGCATAATTGTGACCATTCATTTACTTACCAGGCTATGTCACTAACTTTTACTAGTGTGAGTATGTATCTGTTAGCTTTAGTAATGCTTTAGTATGTGAAAGTGTTCAATGCAGCAGTGAACTGTGACTCCCTGCAGTCCTGTATATCACAGGACATTATTGTGTTCTAACAGTTACAAACGATCTGTGCAGTGGAAAAGTCCAGGTTACTTCATGAGCGTAAAGTGACGTCCCAGAGGAGCCTGTGCAGTCCTCTATACTGGATTTTATGACCCCGGTAGGGCGGCATATAGCAGTTGAACTGTCCGTCAGTCGGTCCGTCCGAAAACTATAACATTGCCCATAACTTTTGCAATATTGAAGATAGCAACTTGATATTTGGCATGCATGTGTATCTCATAGAGCTTCATATTTTGAGTGGTGAAAGGTCAAGGTCATCCTTCAAGGTCAAAGCTTCAAAGCGGCGCAGTAGGGGGCATTGTGTTTCTGACAAAAACATCTCTTGTTCATTAAGAAGAGACTTCATATAAACACAAAATTTCATGATCTGGGAAAGTGCTCTAAATGCACATGCTGATCTGGGACGCTACTTAAAGCACATGCCTGAAGCCCGGTTATTACGAACCATGGGTCGTATAAATGTTGTTATATGCTTTGTTGTTTTAGAGTGTTTGTCGTAGGGTATTATTTGTAATGGAAATACACTGTTTTTTAAGACAGACAGGGACTATACTTAGCAGTCAGTTCCTGCTATGTGATGAGTGGCTTCTTACATTGTCAATTATGTGATTATTGTAATAATAGAAGAAACAAATGGCTTATAGTGTTTGTTCTGCAATTTATTTAACAATACGCGGAGGATATCTAGTTGTTCAATCTAAAGACTGGCAAAAACCTTGCAGTTAGAAAGTTTAGAAAGTGACAATGACGCACTGTTTTCACAGACTGTGTATTGTGAATTTAAATTCAGAAATATAAAATACATATAATTCTAGAGTTGTTTGACTTTTTTTTTAACAAAATGCTGGGATCTCATAAACACACTGAACCAGTTAACTATCAAAAGTACTGCTTTTAAATTGTATGTCATTATGTATTGTTTGTTGTTTTAGCGTAAATGTTACTGTATATTTCTGTTATGCTTGTAGCTGATTGTTAAAAAATATGCATTTATAAATATATAAACAATCTGTTATGCCTATGTTTGTGTATTGTTGCTGTATTGAATGTTAATGCTATGTTTGTTATGTAAAATATTATTACCAGATATAGCCCAGAGTTCTACAGCATGCAAGGAAACAACTTGTGTTTGTACCATTAGTATGGTGCATTCCATAATATTATGAAGACTGTAACTTACATTGGTGTATAGATGTTGATGTTTTTCTCCAAGCAACAAACCTTTGCTGTAGATGGTATTATCCATCCATTATTATCTTTATTACATAAAGCACCAAAAAAAAACTCATTTCACCATCCCAGCAGTTCTAAACGTGCAGTTGCTTTATGTGCCCACTATTATCTTTATCACAATGTACAATAAATGTTCCATCTATAGAATCATTTTTCCATAGCAGCAATTTTTCAAAGTTTCGTCATCATGTCGGTTACTTTTCAGTGAAGGAGGATGGCCGCCCTAGGCCATTTAAGTGTGAGATATGCGATAAGGCGTTCAAACTGAAGCACCATTTGCTGGAGCACTCACGTCTTCACTCTGGTGAACGACCTTACGAATGCTCTCTGTGCGGCAAAAAGTTTCGCCACTCCGGCTCCTACTCCCAGCACGTTAATAACCGCAATAAGATGTGTGCTGGAGGTAGTGGGCTTTCTGGGGGTAGCGGGCTCGGGCTTGACTCTGGCTGGAGCCCGGGCGCCTCCTCTCCCGGCACTCCGGGCTCTGAGAACAGCCATTCGCCCAAAGCTGGGGCCAGTAAGGCCAAGGCGGCTTTAAAAGGAGCAGTAGCTGTAAGGAAGATTAAAGAATGTAAGGATATACTGTCTTGGAATGTGGGTGTCCATGCTGGCATGTGAAGCAAGGAGAGATGAGTTGTTGGTTGTTCAAGAATGATTCTGTTCCCTTTTGTTTCTACTAAGACCACTCCCCCGTTAGCAGCATGGCTGACAAGTTTTAGCCCCCATCTAACAGCATTCTACCCAATCATATGTGTTGAGTCTGTATTTGTACAGCATTCATCTAGTTTGATGAAATGAACAATTTCACCTAGCTTTAACATTTTTAGCTCACCTGTCACTAAGTGACATGGTGAGCTTATGTGACCGTGTGATGTCCGGCGTCCGTATGTGCGTGCGTGTGTCTGTCAACAATTTGTTTGTGTAGACAGTAGAGGTCACAGTTTTCATCCAATCTTTATGAAATTTGGTCAGAATGTTTATCTTGTTAATATCTGAGTTGGGATTGTATTTGGGTCATCTGGGGTCAAACACAAGGTCACTAGGTCAAAAACTAGGTCAAATAATAGAAAAACCTTGTGTAGACAGTAGAGGTCACAGTTTTTCATCCAATCTTTATGAAATTTGGTCAGAATGTTTGTCTTGATGAAATCTGGGTTGGGATTGTATTTGGGTCATCTGTGGTCAAAAACTAGGTCACAGGTCAAAAACTAGGTCAAATAATAGAAAAACCTTGTGTAGACAGTAGAGGTCACAGTTTTCATCCAGTCTTTATGAAATTGAGTCGGAATGTTTATCTTGATAAAATCTGGGTTGAGATTGTATTTGGGTCATCTGGGGTCAAAAACTAGGTCACTAGGTCAAAAACTAGGTCAAATAATAGAAAAACCTTGTGTACACAATAGAGGTCGCAGTTTTCATCCAATCTTTATGAAATTTGATCAGAATGTTTATCTTGATAAAATCTGGGTTGGGATTGTATTTGGGTCATCTGAGGTCAAAAATTAGGTCACTAGGTCAAATAATAGAAAAACCGTCAACAATTTGTTTGTGTAGACAGTAGAGGTCACAGTTTTCATCCAATCTTAATGAAATTTTGTCAGAATGTTTATCTTGATGAAATTGGGTTGGGATTGTATTTGGTTAGTCAGGTGAGCGATTCAGGGCCATCATGGCCCTCTTGTTTATAAAATAACAGTAGTTTTTTAACATGTTGATTAACTGTTTCATCTCAAGTTGGTTATGTTGGGTTTTGGATGTGTTCAGGACAAGTAGGCAAATTGGAATGCATATAAGAGCATCATATTATGTTTGACTTGTTTTCCATTCTCCATGTTACAAACTATTTCTTGGAAAATAATTTATAACCAGGATGCTGATACCTCTTCTTTCTGTAAAAAGTATCCTGAGTAATATTGTGTTTGTTTGTTTGAACTGTTATACAGCTGCTTGATCCTTTTGTACATTTATTCAAAATAAACTTGGAAACTAAAGCAAAACAGTTTTCCATCTAATCTTCACCTCTCCTTGCAATTCGGGACTGGTTGCTAGGTTGCAGGGAATCTGTATGCAATGTTAGTATGGTCACTAGGCAACTGAGCTTATAATGTTCATGTTTTATTTACTGATGGTGTATATTCAAAGAATAAATGTTTTTAAAAATGGAATGTGTACTTAATTAGATTACTAATAAGTTACATATTATAATCATTCTTTTACATTTCTAGTTTCATAGTAATATGTAATGTTTAAAACATACTGCTTTTTTATATTATTATTTCAATATATTTGTGGTTCTTCGATTCACTTTGATTAAACATAAAAGTTTTATCTGAAGCTTGCAACAGTTTCAAAACATCAGTCCATAGCAGTAGTTGCCTTGTTATATTTGTGTATCTTTATGTTCAGTTACATTGACTGCATGAAGTTATCATTTTCTGTTTAGTGTATTCACTTGTATAAAATTAGTAACACAACGCTTGGATCTGTCTTGCACTCAAGATTTTTCAAACAGTGATCTACCATGCAATTTTCTTGTCATCTTTATGAAGAATGTGCCTTTTAAACTTTCATATTCCTTAATCATCTGTTATTAGTAAGGCCTAATTAAGTCTCAAGGAAAATTACCAGCAGGAAATTTTCTTTTGTTCAATTTTGGGCTGTGAGTTGAATACAGGATAATCTTTCAGCAGCTGGTTCAGATTGAAGTTCGGTTTAATTTCCCTCTTTCCACTTTATTATATCCACATAATCATTCTAAAACATAGCATTTTCTTCTAAGCGTGACTTTGTTTTAAACGAAATGAAATCTTCATCATTTGTAGTTCAGTCCAGCTGTATCCCTTATTTTCTCAATACAATGTATTAGTTTATTCAATGAATTTGCTGAATGCAAATGTATGCACATCTAAGACTATTCTCACTTTAGGCCCATTGTCTTGTAATGATGTTTTATTTGTTTCAGTTAATTCATCCAGACCCTATCCCTATTAAGTTCCATCAATACGACAATATTGAAGTACAGGTGAATTGTTTGGCCTTTTCAGGCATTCTGCATGGTGAAAACCTAGCATTCATGCCGTTCGTTTCCATATTGTTCAGTGTTTCAGCATTGGATTTAATATTAAAAAATTGTTTTGAATGCTTTGTTCAGTAATTCCCATTTTCTGGTTCTGTAGACACCAATCGATGACCCTTTTGCTGTTTTAATACAAATAGAGTTGATTTCTTTGTTTCTTCTCGTTTCTTATTAGTTGCATGTTACCGTTCTGTTGCTAGAAATGCAGAGTTGATTGCTGGTATTAGAAAATTGCTTATCAGTTGGAAATACACCTGTCCACAAAAGCTTTAAATCTTTGAAACATGATTTGAGCCGTGTCATGCAAATTTGGGTCTTATGCCACTAGTATAGCTCCAGACAAGTCTGGTACGGCGCTACCCTGTTCGCTATGTCATGCATGGTTACATGGTCTCGTTAGTGATGCTCTGGCTGGCCTGGAGCTACACTGAACGTATATCGTATAAGACCCATTTTGGCATGGAATGGCTCATTTAGGACTGTTGATTGATAGGTTTATGTAATTAATATTTGCATTCAAAGAGTAGGATGCAGGTAGAAATCATCAGAGCTTCAGATAAGAGGCGTATCTGCGTATTTACCCATTGAAAAAATAAACGCATTAAAAATCGGCCCAGTATGTAACGCAATACAAATCTTGGTACGTATTCTAAATCGATTAAAGTGCGTAACCAGTTTAACCAATAATCCAGTTGAGTTTTTAGTGTAAGTTGACTTTTGAATCAAAAGTAAGTGAATCAAAATAAGCTTGTAATAATATTTTGGCAGCCCATAATGTTTATGGATCAAAACAGGGACGTTTTAAGTGACCAGCGACTCATGCGGGAATATTTTAAAACATGTGTGTTCAAGTTCATTCTGTTTGCATTTAATAAAATAAATAACAAATAATAATATTTCTAGATTAAACACGCCATTTACTTTGTCTGTTTTCTATATAAATGGAAAATACCCCTCAATATTCCAAAATACCTTTTATGGCTGAAACAAAGGAGTAAAATACGGTTTGACAATAATGTCAGGGGGTAAAAAGCCTTTCCACTCAGGGTCTTCCCCAGGCCATTTAAGCGCCCCTTGCCGGGGCGCTTGAATTTCGAAATCATAGTCCCCGGGGCGCTTGAAATTTCCGATCAGTGTATTCTTCAGTAAAAGAAAGTGGAGATTGTCCAAAAAAATCAAGGTTTCCCTATCAGTGTATCAATATTCCCTGTTTAAAAAGAGCACTCGGTACCTACTTTCACAAGTTATCGCCATAAACACCACATGGGGTAATGGATAATCCACTGATAAGAGAATAGCATGACGCGCGTATCGATTATTCTAGCCACATTACACAGTCATCTAAATGCTGACAAGGATGTATCTGTTAACTTTCCAGTCGTCAAACTGTGAAGTTCATCGTCCAATCGGTTACGCGAATGCTTATGAGGGCGGGGTTAACTATCGACCATTATTTTTGATTGACGTCGGGAATGAAGTAAGAGTTTATCGCAGCTTGATTAGCAAGCAGTTGTACCATTTGAGTAATATAAAACCGGTAATTAGTACAGTACAGAACATTAAAGACGGTTTCGGGCATCATCATCACACCTTTTTACTGTAAACAAGTGTTACCTATGACTCATAATTAATACGAGAAATTAATTGCAAGTAGTAAACAATTAATTATTATAGCGGTTACAATTATGTGATAACAATTTATTTAATTCCAGTACATGTATATTTCAACATGTCCATTTATAGAACTGATTCACCTTGTTTTTCTGACATTTATTCGACACGAAATGAGCTTTAACAAATTTTCGTTGAATTAATTACGTACATTTGTAAATGTTTCGTCCGATAATCGATAGTTAGAAGACTGATGATGGCAACCGGCCGTGATCCTCGTGGACGTGAATTTCATGCATAATTCCGTCAAAACATTTATTCGACTCGTAAAGTGTGTAAACAAATTATCGTTGAATTTATAACGCAACGGTTAATATTTGTTGAAATCTCAAATGGGAATAATTTAATTTGTAATCCGAAACCCATTACCGTAAGTCGATGTTAACGCGTTTTTAATCCGAAACACACTTCCGAATGTAAATGTTACCGCAACGTTAAATATTTTTGCTCCAAATTTATTTTGTGTCGAATCTTTTTCTCAATTAAAAAGAGCGCGAAAATTATGCAGCATGTTTTTATGTACAACGTCGCGTCTATTGCATACAAATGGCGTGTATTGAGCGTTTAACAAGCACACAACAGGTCAGGGGATTGACGCATATTCAGAGGCAATATTTCATCAAATCTATAAATAGTCACTGAAAAAATGGCAAGGTTTGTGTTAAAGAAATAACTGAAAGCTTTTATCGTAAATATTTACCAGAAAGAGATTGAAAAAAACGGAATAAACGGGATTATCGGGTAATAAATAGAAACTTGAAAAATAGTAAGTATACAGTAATAGAGTCGGGTTGAAACGGATGTATTGGGGAATCGTTCGAGTCGGGATTTTACTATCTGTGCGGAAAAGTTTTAAAACAATTAAACAATATAAAAAAATATATTTAAAAATGACTGGGGGATTTTTTTGAAGAGTCAAAGCGCACCAAATGACGTCTTTTGACGCTGTTTTCTTTGAGTTATAACGCACCACAGAACGTGAATTGACACGTTAAATTAAAAAAAAATCAACGTCAGGAGGGGACACCCCTCCCGAACCCACCCCCGGGGCGCCTGAACAAATTCCCGGGGAAGGCACTGCCACTAAATCCTTATCTGGAACTCTGGGTAGGATGCAGCAACAGATTGAGTGATACCAATGAGAAAAAACTGATACAGTTAATAATTCTATATCTTTGTTTAAAATAGAAGAAAAGTTAGCTTTTTAAGAACATTTTTTGTGAAACAAATAATTGGCTTCTTCTTTATCATAAACTACGGTAGCTCTTGGTTGAATAGGTAAAATCTCTTATACATATTTTAGGTTTAACAAAACTCACATTGCAAAAATCAAATCTTTTATTAGATGATTTATTTGGTATTTAAGTGTAAGGTTTCCTGGAATTTTATTTATTTGCTTTATACCTGCTTCAAAGAATTGTTTTTTGAAAAAAAAACACAGATCAAATTGTTGCTACAATTTTGACATGCAAGATGCTGTCACCAAAACTAGGTTGGTACATTAGTGTTATGTACAGATATTTATGGTCTCATGAAACAAAGGGAACATAATCATTTCTAATGAATTCAAATGCCCGATGGACACTTAACCATGACTGTCCTATAAATGGATGTTTGTTTCTAATTGGAACCCAAAAATGCTAAGTGACTACACTTGCAATCGATCAATATATACTGTGAAACCACTTATTGTCGTGAGCAGGAATTTTCGTCATTTAAAAAAAATTGACTATTTCTGCAGCAATTAAATTTGCCAATTTCTGATTTAAAAAAAATCAAAATACGATTTGTTTGTAATACATGTCTGATAAATCGCTTTTTGCGGTTTAGACAAATCATTGAAGGGAAAAGGGAGGACACTTGGGAGTCCTGTTTGTCACATGCCAATTAAAGTCTTTTGTTATCAGGTGATAGTAATGGGCCCTTATCATTTAAGCTATTGACAATTGCATTGTTATGATTAGCGGGACCGAATAACTGATAACGAGTTTTTAAATCAACGAAGCCGATTTCCAATTAGTCAACGACTCTGAAAAACACAATACACACAATGGGTAATAAAGTTGTTAACAATAAGCCCTAATAATTACTATGCTTCATGAACAAAGTCAACGCATTCGATACAGCCTAACTGCATTCGCGTTTCACAGCAATGCCACGTGTCAGCTAAGTTTACTGTATAATGTGCCCCCATTTGTGTCAGAACAGGCTTTATCTTGATTACGAAACAGACGAAGTATGTATGCATGGATTACATTGAATTTAAATGTCTCATGCCTACGGTAATTCAGTCTTAACTTTGTTTAAACATTGGACATTATTATTCGTTAAGATCTTAAATTCGTCACTCGGTCCACTGACATAATATACCAAAATTAATGCCTGACGAATAATAATGGTTTCACAGTTAGTAGTTTTTGTTCTGTTGCTGTTCATGAAACAATAGTGTTTGTTTGTACAGATGCAATACATATCACTGTTGTGTTTCCATCTCATTTAAGGGAGCTCCTGGCAACAAAGTGGCATTCGTATGTGTTTGATGAAGCTCATTTTCAGACATTGAGTTGCAGTGAATGTGTTACTTACTTGTTGTTTTTTTAGTTGTTGATTTTTGCTGTTAGAGATGTTGCTATATTAAGATAATTGTCTTTTTTCCAGGATAATATTTTTTGTTCAATATTAAATGATCATTATTTTTATGACTTGAAAATTGCATTGTAGACCTAGTATTGAAATGGATGTTCATTTGTATTTTCGTGTGTATTTTTTGTTAATGCATGATAATTATTGACATGCATGCCTACTAGCAGATACGGAGTTGTCGTAGGTTGTAAACAACTGGAAATATTAGCTGCACTGTGGAAAGTTGGGCTTAAGTCTGCATAGGCTAATCAGGGACCACACTTTCCGCTTTTATTGAATTTTGAAGTCTTTTCTACATGAAAAATACATTAACCCTTTAAGTGCGGGAACCGAATTTTAAAGGCCTTTGCAAACAGTTTGGATCCAGATGAGACGCCACAGAATGTGGCGTCTCATCAGGATCCAAACTGTTTGCTATTCTGATAGTATTCTTTGAAAAAAATAGAAGAAAATGCTAATTTTAGAAATTCTGCAGACAACATTTTAGCAGACAACAAATTTCCCAGCATGCAAAGGGTTAAGCCCAGTTTTCCCAGAGGCCCGCTCATATTTACAAATGTATGTATGCATACAGTAAGCCATAAATCCAAACTTTATACTTTATATAAACCTTAAAACAAGACTACAAATGGTAAAATAGCGACTTAAATTGTTGACTGATATTCTTGTATTTGTTTTTATATGCAAAACTTTCTTTTAAAAAGTAAAATAAACAAACATTCTAGCAGTTGTTTCAATGAGACTTACTCATTATACTTGCAGGGGGGTCATCTGATGAGAAAGCTGATTCCCCCATCAAAGCTGCAGACAATGGGATGACCAAGCTACAGCAAAATGGCGAGGAAGATCAGAAGCAAGAACAAGCCCCTGTTATTGAAAATGAATGATGTGCTGGCATCGTTTGTGTATTTCTGTACTCAGATACATTATTTGTGAGAAAAAGAACAAAGTTTCTGTGTATGTTATTCGAAATGAGTGATGTTGTGACTTGTTGCTTGAAATTGTGTTTCTGATGTAAACATTATTGTGCATAAAAAGTAGACAATTGTCTGACCGGTATATACTTGCATTGAAGGTGTTGTACTAAATTAAAAGTGTATTGCTGTTTGTTAAAAATCAACATAGTGCAAAAATGAGTTTAATGTTCTTAAGAAGCTATTGAAAATGCATTACATTTACCATTCTATATTGTATTGGTGTTTTAAAATACTTATAGCCCTGATGTTATATTGATGTTTGGGCAAAACTTATTGTCAATAAAAAATTCAATAATGTTTGGGTATTTTTCAAGCGGCAGAAATGCTAGTCAGGTACTTGCATTGTTTGGGAATTTTTTTTTGGCAAAACTTGTTTGGGGACAATTGTACTGCTAAGAATGTATTAATACTGATATGATGTGCATAAGTGATTGGTGTATGATGGATGATGATGTATTGCTGAATGATTTTAGGAAATGTCTCAAATTAAAATAAGTTTTTGTACTGACGTTTTCTAATCTAATGTGTTCTGTAGTTAATATTGAATTTCTTGGATGAGTGTTTGTTTGACATACTGTCTAATGGATGATCATGGTGAGCATGTGAGAACATGTGTGCGATAGCAGTTCTTGATATATAAGCAATGCTGTTTCTGTTAGTAAAAATTACACAACTATCCATTGCCATGTGTGTGTATGTAACATGGTTTATTTTATACATGATGTATAAGTGAATCCCCATACATGGTTGTATGGTAACTGTTCTTGTGTGGTTAGATTTAAATCCAGTATGTATTCCATAATGTTAACAAACTTCTGCTACCATGGTAGTATTGTATATTTGAATTTGTGGCAATGAAAATTATGCCAGTAAATTTGGATGAGTTAAAATAATATAATTTGTGCTACAATTGAAGAATCGGAAAACATAACATCTTAAATTGTGAGAACATTTTTTCAACTTTTGTCTTAAAAATAACCTCATGTGTATGGTTTTAGTGTTTGCGAAATCAATATTAAATGTGAAAATGCTTATTTGTATAGAACTCTTACATGTACCATGATTATCAAACATGTGTATTAAAGGTGCTATGTCAGATATGAGCCTGCCTATGGCAAAACAGGGCTTATGCATGTGTGTTAAGTATCGTCCAAGATTAGCCTGTGTAGTCTGAACAGGCTTATCAGGGATGACACTAACTCTTTATTTTAAAAAGAAAGACTCTTCTTTACAAAAATCTGGTATACAGTCCAACCTGCCAATAACGACCACTCGAGGGATTTGGTCGTTGTGGTCTTTGTTCACAGGTGGTCTTTATTCGCAGGGTCGATTGAAACTTTGCAAAATATGCTAGTAGGCTTTTAACAGGTACCGTATGATGTATGTGCTCTAGTGTTTAAATGTGTGAATACTAAAGCACGTATAATGTAAAAAAGGATTGAAATCACAGTTGTGTTTTATATTTACATGTATTATTTCAATTTCCAAACATAAACTAACTAACGAACTAACGCTTGGATTCCACAATAGTTATTTTTCACTGACAATTTACTTATCTATCATCTATGCTTGTCGTATCACGGAGAAATTTAAGAAAGGAATGTGTACAATTTGCATCGTAATTGTAAAGAAACCGTAAATTTCCTTTATAAGTTGATATAAGCCCCAAACGTTTGATATTTTCGGCAATTAGTATATGAATAATCGCGAGCCAATAAAATAAAAAAGGCAACTTCTTACACCTTCGTCAAACTGCCAAATGCATAAAAGAAGCAGGTGGCTACCAATTAGCAATGTGTGTTAAACAAACAAAAAAAACAGCTATCGAGTAAACTGTCACTTGCCAATATCTCCATAGCGACCGACCAGTGCACTGGTAACATGTTTATGACGTGACTATCACATCATTATGGCGGTCATTGTTTTATTGACAGTTGTGAAATCGTTAATTGTTATTATCGAAGTGGTCGTTGTAAGCCTCTTTCAAGGAATACAAGATTTTTTATTTTGCAAACCGATGACAACGTACAAAGTTTAATAGAAAATCCGTCAAAAAAAATATATTGTCATTGTATTAATAAGTTAGTGTATGCTGTTTTGTCAAATCTAAATTATTCGTTATGAAACGTTATATTATGATAATTAAAACGATTTTGTTAGTCACTCGACTTTTGGGAATGTAAAATGGTGGTCGCTGGTCATTGACGTGGTTGTTGTTAGCTATCAAATTCGACATTGGGAATGTAAAATTGCCGTCGCTGGTCGTTGTTGGCAGGTGGTTGTTATTTGCAGGTACAGAATATAGTGAAATCGTTCCCGGGGAAATCAATGTGGTCGTTATTGACAACTGGTCGCTTTTCACAGGCGGTCGCTCGGGCAGGTTGGACTGTATACAGATGTTCTCCCTGATCAGCCTGTGCAAAGTGTAGGCTTATCTGGGGCAATACTTGCATAAAGCCTGTTTTGCCTGAGACAGGCTCATATCTTACTTATATGAGTCACGTTCTGAGAAAACTGGGCTTAATGCATGTGTGTAAAGTGTCGTCCCAGGCTAATCAGGGACGACACTTTCCGGTTTTATGACATAATTCATTTTAATGAAGTCTCTTAGCAAAAATCCAATTAAGGCGGAAAGTGTCGTCCCTGATTAGCCTGTGCAAACTGCACAGGCTTCTCTGGGACGATACTTTACGCACATGCATTATGCCCATTTTTCTCCGAACACGACTCATATAGTAGCATCTAAATTGTGTTCCCATTATTTGAATATTGTGTTTGTTGTATCTTTTTCAAACATTTCATTTCTATGGTAATGTATAAAACATGACCAACATTTATTTAGTACTTAGCAATGTGTTTATATTATTGGCTTTTGGCGCACATATAATATGAATCAATTTGTAAAACATGTATTTGACTGGATACAAGCTTATTTTTGCTGATAATTTGATGCAAGTTTTAGATAATGGTTAAAACTCAAAACATGGTGCATGTGTGCTACAAAATAATAAATAAAGATTTTAGGAAAAGCAGTGTTATTCTCAATTTAAAATAAATGCTTGCCTCCTCATTGAACTTATATTTGTATGATTAAACATTGTGAGATTAAATTGAGTAGAAACAATGTGTTGTTATGCCTTCAGCTTTGATTTACTAGCTTAACAGGATTCAGTTGAAAAAAAAACAACAGTTTCGAGTATAAGTGGTTAACGCACATTTGTTTCCAGGAGTATCCATCTTGGTTAAGCGCTGTGACAAAGGTGTATACCCAATTGGCATTTCGCACGCACTAATTGCCAGAATCCAGAGTTATTATGCAGTGTTGAAGTAAAGACCACATGCAAGATTTAAAAGTATTGCACCATGTAGTTGCACAGCAACGCCTGGGTAGATTTCCTCTTCCTACTTTTTATGTGACCTGGGCCGGTATTCATAAAGCATCTAAGGTTCAGTTCTCTGTGTTAAACAAATCAAGGTGACAGAATGTGAAAATCAAATTACTTAACTGTCAAATACTAAATATGGGAAGAGGAAAATCAGTAAGTGTACGAGAACTTGTGCATTTAACGTGTGTTAATTTCTGGTTTCTGCAGGTTTAAAAGCCAGCATTTCTTAAATTGGCAGCGCCAACAAAAGGAGCTTGATTATGACTTAATAAGTTAGCTCTGATTATTGGACATTGTAAGATGTGCCTCGTGGAAAAAACTATCAAACAGCTATTACATCATATGATAACTTGATCACAGTTGTGTCTCTTTAAGGTAAAATTTAAGAACAGACCAAGGCAGTACTGCGGCAAACATTGGCTGCGACTCTATAGTCAAACCTAAATGCTTATTCGCGTATTGAGAATTATCAATTAAACATGTAAAGCTTATTATCCTTATAAGTCATTTCGTCAGTCCATGTTTCTGTCACAAACTTGTTAGGGCTGTATCTCAGAAACTATATAAGATATCAACATGAAGCTTCATGGCTGTATAGATATAAAGTAGATGTGCCATGCACAAGGACCATAACCATAAACTTTTTAAAATAAGAGTTATTGCCCTTTTTGATGGTTTTAAGGATTATACCATATAGGGGATTTGCACTCATTCATAAACAATATTTATTTGGCGTGGGATATCAATTCATCCAATTTGCTTGTTATCTCTGCGCTGTTTTCAAAGCGGCATGGAGCTCAGCTGTATAAAATGTATACAAGATTAATTGAAATGACAACCCCTGGTAAACTTAAAGCCAATGATATAAAATGGAGATCGGTTAATATTGCTAACGACCATATTTGTCAATATCCGTCTAGCAGTCACGGAAAGCAACAGAAAGGCATTTAGTTTAGGTCTGCATGAAACACACTTCAGTTATGCTTGATTCTGTTTTGTTTCGTAGGGATTGACAAATAAAACATTTAGTGCTTATGTTCATAATATATATCCATCCGCATATGTTTGTTCAAATTACATGTATAGAGTACGCAGTTACTGTGATTAATATATAAAGGTAACCAGGGGCAGATCCAGGATTTCTGGTTAGGGGGGGCGGGATATTGAAAGATTTTCTGGGAGTCCAGGGGGCCGCTATGGCCCCTGGTGGGTGCAGGGCAAAGCCCAGGTAGGGGGTCCAGGGCCCCCCCGTAAGCTTTACGATTTTAGTGATTTTGAAGGCTTTGACAACCACTTCTCGAACATGTCACGCCTTTCATACTTTCATCCAAGTACCTTCTTATAATGCCAAAAAAGTGCTTAGTTTATCGTTTAGGGGGTCCAGGGGGGCTTTGCTCCCGGAAGCTTCACGATTTAAATGATTTTGAAGGCTTTGACAACCACTTCTCAAGCATGTCACGCCTTATATATTTTCATCAAAGTACCTTCTTATAATGCCGAAAAAGTGCAAAGTTTATAGTTAAGGGGGTCCAGGGGTCAAGCCCCCCCCCCCCGGAAGCTCCACGATTTTAGTGATTTTGAAGGCTTTGACAACCACTTCTCGAGCATGTCACGCCGTATATACTTTCATCAAAGTGCCTTCTTATAATGCCAAAAAGGTGCATAGCCTATAGTTTTGGGGGTCCAGCCCCCCGGAAGCTCCATGATTTTAGGAGATTTTGAAGGCTTTGACAAGTTTATATAGGCGTTTTAGATCTAGTTAAGTGTGAAACATCAAATGAATTGACTTTACTTTGGCGATTTTAGGGGGGGGGGGGGCCCCTAGAGTCGCCTATGGTAACTACTTATTTTGCCTTGATTGCCGACATACAAAAATGGTTTAGCTACGCCACAGGCAGAAACGAAGATATTTACAATATTCGTCTTACAATATAATGTTGTCATACATTGAAAACATTTAATTGCTATAAAATTGACTGCTTATCTGCTTATTCTACTGTACAGTAGTCGAAAACGAAGTAAAAAGTAATGGTTGTAAACGTCTACTTGACAAAACGTTTGGAGTAACACATGTGAAGTTGCTTTTATGCAGCACACGTTTCACACAAACTATTGCGCTTATTGACATGATTTAAAAATACATTCTAATTAATCGGGACCCTTTAATGCTTGGTTAGCATTTCAGCATAATATAGATAGATAGTAGAATGTAACCTTGGTGTAAGTTTCTGCTGTGACACCGTCTGAAAACTAGGAAGTGCAATTCTGCAACTGATGCAGGTATGTTAATTGATTATTTACATTCATGTGTATCGATCGCAGTTGTAACATCCAAGACCTTACTGTAATTTTCAGTTGTTTTGAACTTTTTAATTGTTTTTATTTTATTGCAACCGTATATGCAAATGCCAATATAATAATTAAAGAATTATAAAGTAAAAAGAGTGTCAGAAGAAACCATTTCTATAGCCTGAACTTCAGGTTATTATATAGACTAAATAGTTTCCCTATGTAATTCAATGTAAAAGCGACAACTTTAAGCGAAAATAAATGTAGCCAGGCTTTTTCCGCTTCATTTTGGGAATACACCACACTGGAATATTGGGAATTTTCGCGTCGTGAAAACCCCCATTTTGGGCATAGGTGCTCGATGTCAATGACAATGTTTTTTTTTATTTATTGATTGATTTATTTTTTATACACAGACTAAATTAATAAAAATCTTCCGACAAAACGTCTTTAAAAAAAGTGCGTCATTATGCATAATTAAATCGCTGTCACCCCGCTCGCTTATTGAAATGCGCGAACAGGCCGGAAACCTCGCTCTTTATACACAATAACAGCCACTAAACACCATGGGCGCCAGATTTGATTTTTGACGTGCTGATTTTTTTCTGGAAATCATCATGGCAGACGAAATCAAGTTAAACAATTGGTAAGGAATGATTCATGTGTATGCAATTTACAATATCTTTTGTTGATTGCCCCATTAATTGAGTGAAACAATAGTTACAAGGATTTATCACATCGTCTGTGGATGTTTCTGTTAAAACTGATAGTAGATAGAGAAAGAGCGAGGTTCCCTACCTGCGCGCACATTTCAATAAGCGAGCGGGGTGACAGCGATTTAATTATGCATAATGACGCACTTCCATTGCTTTAGAAAATGGCGAGTGATTTACCTTGTCAATATCTATGTACATAGTCGAACTATCTTTTTTTAAGAAGACGTTTTGTCGGAAGATTTTTATTAATTTATTATGTATATGCATTATAATAAACAACGGGTAACTAAAAAATAAATCAATCAATAAATTTAAAAAAAACACATTGTTATTGACATCGAGCGCCTATGATTTTGGGAAAAAAATTATTCGCAAAATTGGCTCAATTGGGAAAAATTATCGCATGTAAATAGTGTTTCTTATATTTTAAAGAAGCCGTTAACTGGTAAATAACGACTATTTTGATAACTTATTATTAACATTTAACAAAGTATTATGAACATGTGAGATAAGTGCAGGTTTTTTAATCTGAATTTGGGGAAAAGGCCTGGCCTTTTTTGAGGTGAAATAAATCGTGCAAAGCGCTGGATTTTGAGGAAAATAAGGAAAGTCTTAAATAATCATTAACATATTTTACAGTTTTTAAAACAAATTCAAGGCAACAGATAATTTAATTATGCAACACTTTCTACACCGGATTAGGTGAACTTATATGTTATATGTTATATATTTTAAGGTAAAAAAAAAAAAATAATTTTTTTTTTTTTTTTTTTTGGAATTGGGAATTTTTTTTTTCAATTGGGAAAAAAACAACCAGATTTGCATTGGGAATGGGGCCGAATTTCGGACCCGTGGCATAGGGCGGAAAAAGCCTGGCAGCTTTTTGCACACGGAGACTCCCATAACCATACCTTTTCTTAAAGGCCATTTTAAGCGGACTCGATTTATGCGATAAAAAGGATATATGTCGTGTTCAAAACAAGAAAGAACTTGACACAAATCAAAATCGAGTGTTTTACTATAGTCTCTAAGTTTATCATATTTCAGGGATTTAGTAGTGAACACCCATTCCTACCATTTATACTCCAGAAGATAAAACCAGAACAATACTTTTAAGTGTCAAACATGTCTGCGAGTCAACTATGATATTTTTTTAGAGAGTACAGCCCTACCTACATGAAACGATTATTTAATATACAGTCAAACCTGAATTCAGCGGTCAGTCAAGGGAAATGAACAAAGTGACCGTTGTCCACAGGTGACCGTTGAATTCGGATCACAATTTTAAGAAGGTTGGTCAGTTGTTAATATTACTACGTCGTTACCCCACCCAGTCGTTTGCATACAGTGTAAAACAAATGCTCATTGCATTAACAAAGCATAATAACAGCATTAACTTACCCGTGTACATTGAATAATAGAGAATAATATCTTTTAGATTGATTTTATTTCATATTGTTAAATTAAACAATGACTTTATCAACGCTGGTATAATTGTTTACTCATGCATCTCATTCATTCAGTAAATAAAGCTTGTCACGTTGCGTTGACGTCACGTCCGTAAAAGTCTAAAAAGCGGATTCGGTGTCATAAACCGATAGTACGGTTTTATTGTACCGTTCTAATTCAAAGAAATAGCAGTCATTTAATTTAGCGATGATTACTTTCAACAAGTCATAAACTCTGACATATTTTCTTTTGAAGATACCCCCACAATTATCCCCGGAAAAGATACCTTCTCAACAACTTATAATTTGTTTACTCGCAGCGGGCCGCTTTTATAATATCATAGACAATTACCGCTTTCAGACGCTTTAAACGCAAAATAGACGGACAAATAAGGTGCTGTGTTTTTAATTTTCGCGACTCGAGACGACTGACGCGTGACCGTTGATTTCAGGTCAAACATGAATTTCAGAGTTGAATATAGTGGCCGTTGGCCGTTATGGTCAGGTGGCTGTTAAATTCAAGTGTAATATAGAGTGTTTTTCGTCGGGGGGATTCCAGACTGACTGTTGTCGGTAGGTGACCGGTAAATTCAGGTGGCCGTTAGGTCAGTTTCGACTGTACTGTAACCTTCAAATAATACCTGTAGGATGGTTTTCAGGCTCGTATGTAAGGACAATGTCAATTTTTAGCTCCCGTCATGCAGACTTCATACAGAACAGCTTAATATGGGTCCTGCATATTTTATTTATTGTATGTGGTGACTGATAGGTGTGTATTTAGTATAGCAGGGTCTTCCCCAGGCCATTTAAGCGCCCCTTGCCGGGGCGCTTGAATTTCGAAATCAGAGTCCCTGGGGCGCTTGAAATTTTCCGATCAGTGTATTTTCCAGTAAAAGAAAGTGGACATTGTCCAAAAAAATCAAGGTTTCCCTATCAGTGTATCAATATTCCCTGTTTTAAAAGAGCACTCGGTACCTACTTTCACAAGTAATCGCCATAAACACCACATGGGGTAATGGATAATCCACTGATAAGAGAATAGCATGACGCGCGTATCGATTATTCTAGCCACATTACACGGTCATTTAAATGCTGAAAAGGATGTATCTGGTAACTTTCCAGTCGTAAAAACTGTGAAGTTCATCGTCCAATCGGTTACGCGAATGCTTATGAGGGCGGGGTTAACTATCGACCATTATTTTTGATTGACGTCGGGCATGAAGTACCGTTAAGAGTTTATCGCAGCTTAATTAGCAAGAAGTTGTACCATTTGAGT
Organism: Dreissena polymorpha; assembly: GCF_020536995.1. NCBI lineage: Eukaryota > Metazoa > Mollusca > Bivalvia > Myida > Dreissenidae > Dreissena > Dreissena polymorpha. The sequence continues at coordinate 230,721 of NW_026273334.1, read as the reverse complement.
AATATAAAACCGGTAATTAGTACAGTACAGAACATTAAAGACGGTTTCGGGCATCATCATCACACCTTTTTACTGTAAACAAGTGTTACCTGTGACTCATAATTAATACGAAAAATTAATTGCAAGTGGTAAACAATTAATTATTATAGCGAGTAAGTTGTGTAAATGACTCCCGGTTACAATTATGTGATAACAATTTATTTAATTCCAGTACATGTATATTTCAAAATGTCCATTTATAGAACTGATTCACCCCGTTTTTCTGACATATATTCGACACGTTATGCGCTTTAACAAATTTTCGTTGAATTAAATACGCACACTTGTAAATGTTTCGTCCGATAATCGATAGTTAGAAGACTGATGATGGCAACCGGCCGTGATCCTCGTGGACAACGTGGATTTCATGCATAATTCCGTCAAAACATTTATTCGACTCGTAAAGTGTTTAAACAAATTATCGTTGAATTTATAACGCAACGGTTAATATTTGTTGATATCTCAAATGGGAATAATTAAATTTGTAATCCGAAACCCATTCCCGTAAGTCGATGTTAACGCGTTTTTAATCCGAAACACACTTCCGAATGTAAATGTTACCGCAACGTTAAATATTTTTGCTCCAAATTTATTTTGTGTCGAATCTTTTTCTCAATTAAAAAGAGCGCAAAAATTATGCAGCATGTACAACGTCGCGTCTATTGCATACAAATGGCGTGTATTGAGCGTTTTAACAAGCGCACAACAGGTCAGGGGATTGACGCATATTCAAAGGCAATATTTCATCAAATCTATAAATAGTCACTTAAAAAATGGCAAGGTTTGTGTTAAAGAAATAACTGAAAGCTTTTATCGTAAATATTTACCAGAAAGAGATTGATAAAAACGGAGTAAACGGGATTATCGGGTAATAAATAGAAACTTGAAAAAAGTAAGTATACAGTAATAGAGTCGGGTTGAAACGGATGTATTGGGGAATCGTTCGAGTCGGGATTTTACTACTTGTGCGGAAAAGTTTTAAAACAATTAAACAATAAAAAAAATATATTTTTAAATGACTGGGGGATTTTTTTGAAGAGTGATAGCGCACCAAATGACGTCTTTTGACGCTGTTTTTCTTTGAGTTATAACGCACCACAGAACGTGAATTGACACGTTAAATTAAAAAAAAAATCAACGTCGGGAGGGCCCTCCCGAACCCACCCCCGCTCGGCCCCGGGGCGCCTGAAAAAATTCCTGGGGAAGGCACTGTATAGTTAACTGTTAAGATTAGATACTTAACAGCACATTTTTCATTAAGTACTCATACAACCTATTTTCTTGCCAATGTTTATCGAAGCGTTCTTTGTAACTATGCAGGGTTCAGCATCCACAAAATGTTGATTAAAACTGTTCCGTAGATTTATTACTCTGTAGGAGAATTGGCAGGGCTGTACACAGGAATTTTTGACTGGGAGCCTAACCAAGAATGGTGCAGGAGGGTCTCCCCTCCAAATTTTATTTATTTTTTTTAATTTGGCACTTTTCAAGGTGAATTTTAATGCTTAAAAAACTGTATTTTGTGATATAAATTTATGGCATATAACAAATCAGCACCTTTCTGCAGTCTGAAGCTTTAACCCTTTCCCCATAAGAAGCAAACTGAAAATGGCTTTCGCAATGAGCATAAAACAAGAACAGCCTGCGAGTAACTCCCTGTCTGTTCAGGTTTTATGCTGTTTGCTGCTCATCAGTATCAAAGGGTTGGAAATGAAGCCTTTAAGATGTGAATATAGTAAGAAAAATCTTTAATTAAATTTAACTTTCTAAGGAACTACAAATGTGTCAAAATACCTATCTAAGGGGTAAAGGGTTAAACAGTGTTTTCAAATTCAAACCAATGTTAAATCTTTAGATTTCAGAACATTTCTGAAGTCTTAAGCTTTTAACATTGGTAAATTCACACCATAATTTCACATCAATGTTCAAGCTTTAAATTTAAGAAATGTATGATGTTTGATGAAGGAAAGCAAACTTTGAACATCAAAAACCGTTATTAAGAAATGTAACATAAAGAATGATTGACATATATCTGCACGGGCAATCATCTTTAGGATTTTGGTTGCCCAGCTAAAGACTAACAAGCCCAGTACCATATACATGTAGTGTCATGTAATTCTAATACTTTCTTTTAATAAAATAATAGATACATAAACAACAACATTGCTAAAATGACACACTTTCTGTGTATTTTACTTAATATATAAGTTTGAGTTTAATCATTTCCTTGGCCTTGATAAATAAATATAATTAAACTAATTATAAATCCACAGTCACCAATTTTTATTAAAAGTTTAATTGACAAAATTAATTCAAGTTTAGAAAAGCTAGTTGCCAGGCCAGACTACCAACTTTTGAATTTGAGTTGCCTAGGCAAATTTCTACTGGCCCCGGTTTCATGGGCAACCACTAATTTCCATCCCTGTCTTCACAGAATGTCCAAGTCAGTCCCGATTTTTAATGCCTCTAAAGCCTTATGGAAGGATATAATATTGTCTGCACAGTCTTTCAGTCCAACCAAACTCTGTGGCTTCTGCTCTCTAACTTAACTAGTTTCCATATGATCATCACCAATTGTACTGGTGACAGTGGTGTAGTGGATATGGTGTCTGCCTAGCGATCCAGTGGTCACGGGTTTGATCCCCACTTGAAGCGTTCTTTAGATCTCCGCCATATACACCAAGTACTGATTCTAGTCCCAGGAAATGGACTTGTGAGCATTTCAAATAAGCCTTAGGCTTTCTATGCAATCGAGCTAAGATAAATAGGTTTAAACCATTTATGCACCCTGTTTTCGGGTGATTTTGAATTAAATACCTTCTTATTTATTAATATATATGTGATAGTGATTTTTTTTCGAAGAAGTTGATTTTCGTTATAATTTGATTATTTTTCATTCAAAATGATGTTTTGACTAATTATTATCATAGCCACACCCTAAACACCTGTGGTTTAAGCCTGGACTCAAATATGTGAAATTAAGCTGGTGTGCTGTGTTTGGATTACAGGCTTTGTTTGATGAACTTTAATTTCAACTTACCATGATCAGACATCCATATTATTGTAATTAGTGTGTTGCCATTTATTTGGACTGCTGGGGACAAGGGCACTTTCAGTTTAAAAAGGTTGAAACAAATTATAAAATGTGAGGACACAGGAATAAAAATAGATTGACATTAGTTTATAAAGTCAGTCTTAAGGTAGTGCACCCGTAATGGGCACCTTTCCAAATATAATCTAATGTATTATTTTCTTAATCAGCATCATTTCACTGAACTACATGCACATTTTTAGGAAGGCTTTTAATGCTTTTTAAAAAAATATACTGATTTTTTCAAAACCACTCCCACGCTCGGCTTTTTTCCAGTTTATTTGCACCCCTGGAGTATATGCAAGTTCCATAATTCATCCAGATTTCCAAATATGGGCATGCAGTTGGTGTGTACAGATGCAATAAAGATGTTTAAAGTTCAAACAAGATAAAATAAGTATTCTTTTACAGACATTTTTTTATGCCCCTTTTCGAAGAAAAGGGGTAAATAGTTTTCGCACTGTCCGTCAGTCTTTCTGTCAGTCTGTCACACTTTTCGTGTCCGCTCTCTAATTCAAATAGTTTTCATCCGATCTTTACGAAACTTTGACAGAAGTTGTATCTAGACAATATCCAGGTCAATTTCGACTATGGGTCATACCGGGTCAAAAACTAGGTCATGGGGTCAAAAAAACAAATCCAAGGGAAGTAATAAGGTTTAAATGGACATAATTAATTATCTGACCTGCCAAATTATATATTTTTGTTAAATAAATCAAAGCGGCGCAGTAGGCGGCATTGTGTTTCTGACAAACACATTGTGGTAAAAGGTCAAGGTCATCCTTCAAGGTCTAAGGTCAAAAATACAAATCCAAGGGAAGTAATAAACTTTAAAGGGAGATAATTATTCAATATTGAACATAGCAACTTGATATTTGGCATGCACGTGTATCTCATGGAGCTGCACATTTTGAGTGGTGAATCTACAGTCACTGTAGTGGCTTTTAATTATTTGCTACTAAAAATAGAGATTTGTTAGAGACAATTTTAGCGTTCAAATTCTCGGGTATGTTTTAGTATATTTACCGTACCCGGGGTACATGTAAGTATACTTAAGAGTACCCGAGGTACTTGTAAGTAGTACCCAAGCCGACATTGACCAATCGAGCCTTATTGGGACTAGAGGCAAAAAATATTATTATAAATGTTTAGATTGCCTACTGGACGTATATTTTTACCAGTATAAATCAATTGCTTTACATTTACAATGATTTTCAAACAATAAAAAAAGATACAAATTAGCTGGAAATTAACTTAGCTTCAGAGCAGATATCATTATAAAACCTCAAAGTTCAATGAAAATGATCTACAATGCGTCAGAGTGGGCACAAATCAGCTGCAATAGTGAGCTTTTAAGTTTATAAATGAACTTCACACATGTCATATCTCGACATCTTTGTACAGCACCATGCCATATCATTTTTTCATCAACACGTTGTATGTAAAGTCGAATTTTTCCACCAATACGAACTTTTTTAAGAAACCCTGGCGGATATGTTACTCGGGGACATTGGTTAATATAATTGTCGGTGAAAAAACTTTTTCACTGGCATACCTTTAAAGAAATTTGAAATAAAGTGCTAAATATGGGACAAATCCCTGCATCGTCGACTTTAAATAGCCATATTTCAATAAATCCTGAATATTAATAACCAGGATTTTTCTAACATACATGGTAATACCTCCTTTGCATGCACCAAAATATATTTTATTTCAAAAATGCCTTTAAACGATTATAGAACTGGATTGACTTACCCTACCGAAATTCTTTGAAATATATCGGCTACATCTCCTAGCACGTCCAACTTCTCACAGCATGTCGGGTTTCTGGGGGTGGTGATGATAGTAACCCACAAAACGCATCATGAGTTAATGAATTGCATTGTCAAAAACATTTGACAGTTGCTGTATTTTGTTTACATTATTGTTGCAAATAGCATAGCGTCTACAGGCTAGCTAAGATCTACCATGGTCATCCATTTCACATCTTTTAGATACTTAACAGTTGTCTTTGCACTTTTTAATATGAGCAATCATAATAACGGTTCAATAGTCAATATATCTTACGAGTCTTTTTAGGAGATATACATTGTTCAGCATGCTTGAGAGAAAACTGACTTGATGACTTTTTGATTGTCGATCAAATGATTCACTATTGCAAGGTGAACATTATGATTAGTAATGGAAGGTTGATACTGAATCTCATGAAGGTGTCTTAATAAGATACAATACTTTTACAATCTACCATGGTCTGACCATTACAGCAATGACACTGAATACATTGATTGGTCATAAGTATTCCAACAGTCACAACTATTAATGACTTCATGTATATAAACTTGTGTTATTCAAGTAACAAGAAGTAGTTAATGATTGAAGTCAGGAAGTGAGGTCTCAATTACCAGTGTCATATGAAAATGTTGTGGTAGGCATACCATTGTACAGTAGCACATTGCCAGCAAGCTGTTCAAGTACATACTGTATAGTGTAGGATTCAGCTGTTGACACATAAAGGGAACCTGGTATTTACAAGTTGTTTGTTTGTCTATCTTTGTAATCAAGAATGCTTTGAGATAAGAGTCTTGTTGAATTAAAAAAAGTGAGTAGCATATTAGGTCGAGATTTTTTCGCTTTATTGGATACTTTGTAAAGTGGAAGTGTTAGTATTACTTTTTTAGCTTTCCTGATCTCGAATCGCTCAAGGTTAGCTTTTGTGATCATCCTAAGTCGGGTCTTATGTGGTGCTATGTAGGGTGTGTGCCAAGGAAGACTATGTTTTGGTAATTTAAAGTGTAGAAGGGCTCAAAGCTTTCTGTCCCTTGGTTGAGAAGACCACTGTGATCATGTATTCACTTCTCTGACATTTGTTGGCCAACCAGATGACAGTTAATGCCAGAGAAACATTTAAAAATGAGCAGTACATAATGATCTCCATCATCACCTTGCGCTGGTGCAGACAGAATTAATATAGTGAAAGATTTATTTCTTGTGGTTACAGTGTTTTTTCACCACTGAATTATTAAGAAATGAACACATCTTTACAAACTTGGTATGATTGATAGATATTGTGTTTAAAAACTTAAATCAGTGCATTTAAAGGGGCAGAAAAAATGATACTTGATAAAACAACAACATTTTAATTAAGTTTTATATTAGTAACAATTAAGTCTATGATGCTCTTACTATGACATGCTTATAAGTATTTTTAGGTGATATATTTTCTTGGTTTATCACATAATATACTGTGTGAATCATGTCACATTATTTGTTGCCATTAAAATTTGTCATTCACTATTTAACCTGAAGCAATTTATAAAATGATTTAATTATTTGCAATCTAAACAAATAAATGGTTAACTTTCCAAACATAGTATTAATTGCTTTTGTCCCAAGGTTATCTTTAAGACCTGTTATAACTGTAGACAATATACATTAATCAAGGAATTGTACTCCTTTAAACTGCTACAACTTATGAGATTTTTGCCCCACTCACTTGTACCATCTAGTGTTAAGTTGAAATAGAAGGGCGTTGCATTCTTGTTACCAGTTTATGCTAAGACATAGACTGATATACACTGGAGGGAATTTCATACCTTTTTATAATTACCAGGATGTTCATGTAAGTCATAACATAAATGATTGTATATCTTTGTCTTTATTTTGTGTCCTTATTTTGTGTTACATGTCCGTGAATATTCAGGGAAGTTTTATAATTTTATTATTCAGGGAAGTTTGTTTTTGTAAGTTGCATGAGTTTTACGAATATATTTATCTAATGAAATGTTGATGATGAAACTCATAACTCTGGTCTCCTTATTAGCAATGGTGATTACAGTGACGGTATGCTGTTATCACTATGGCAGGTAAAATCATTATGCCCCTTTCACATTTAAGACAAGTCAGCCAGACATCCTTTGTTTCTCACGAAAATCAGGCATAATTGAACATTGCCTGCAAGTTAGAATTGACAACAATTGCTATGGCTGCTGAATGTTTAATTGCTTGTATTCTGTGAAATCTTAACTAAATTCCAATGTTAACAGTATTTTTGCAAGCTGGCTAGTTTTATTTAAGCCAGGATTTCAAAAGTCAGACCTAATATTTTGAATTGGATGTTAGCTGTTCTATCTTCATTTCTAAAAACACTGGTGGGATTTTTACAACAAAAATTCCCACCTTCCTGGTGCTGGAATGCATCCACTGATGTGCATATACTATCAGGGTATATGTCAGTGCATGTTAAGTCTTTTGTACAGAAATTTGTACTTAATATAGCACTTGTTGAGGTAACATAAATGCAACTTAGTCTCAAAAGATAATGCAGGACAATTTGTTAATTGAATAATCAACCAACATTAATATTTAAAAAAAAATGTATGGCTATTAATTAAATGTCAATGGTCTGAAAGGATACAGACTAGCAACAGAAAGTATACAGATTAATAACAGAAAGAATGCTGACTAACAACAGAAAGGTAAAAAAACTAACAACAAATATAATACAGACTAAAAACAGAAAAGATACAGACTAACAACAGAAATGGATACAGACTAACAACGGAACAAATACAGACAAACATTAACAGAAAGAATGCAGACTAACAACAAAAAGGATACAGACTAACAACAGAACAAATACAGACAAACATTAACAGAAAGAATGCAGACTAACAACAGAAAGAATGCAGACTAACAACAGAAAGGATACAGACTAACAACAGAACAAATACAGACTAAAGATAGAAAGGACACTGACTGAAAGACACTGACTGACAACAGAGAGGATACTGACTGACAACAGCAGGAATACTGACTAACAACATATATAATATAGACAAGCAACAAAATGGATACAGACAAACAGCAGGAAGGATATAGAATTGCAACAGAAAGTACTCAGACAAAGAACAGAAAGTATTCAGACAAAGAACAGAAAGGATACAGACTAACAACAAAAAGGATACTCACTATCAAAAAAATCAATGACATGAACACTCACTGGTATAAGCTAATAATGGCATTACATTTTGTCAACATTCTTGGCAAATAAAACCATTGTTTGCACAAAATTGTATTTATTATGTTGTACGGTCTTTAATTGTATAAAAATTGATCAAACTGAGATGAAATTTTGAATGTAAACAGTTTAAAAATTGCATAAGCAGGAAGCATGAAAAATTAAAGTTTAAATTTGTTATGATATTTTCTTATAAAAAGTTCATAATCTGCAATCGTTTATAATCATACAAAAAATCCAATGATGCACATACAAAAACTTCACTGAAAGCTCATTGCTGACTTGCATGGCTGGTGATGCACTAAATATGATTTGAGTAGTGCTCTGAGAAAACCTGGCTTAACCCTTTCAGCGCTGGAACCGAATTTTAAAGGCCTTTGCAAACAGTTTGGATCCAGATGAGACGCCACAGAACGTGGCGTCTCATCAGGATCCAAACTGTTTTTTATATTTTGATAGTATTCTTTGAAAAAAATAGAAGAAAATGCTAATTTTAGAAATTCAGCAGACGACATTTTAGCAGACGACTCATTTCCCAGCATGCAAAGGGTTATTGCATGTACAAAAGTGTCATCCCATATGAGCCTGTTAGTGGCACAGGCTTATCAGGGAAGGCATTTCCCTAGACTTTATTTTCATTTAAAGGAGCATTCCTTTAACAAAAGCTTTCATAAAAGTGAAATTCTTGAGCAGTAATCTGGTTGTTTGTAACCTAAATCTGTTATTCTTTGATGAAGATCATACATAAAAAGTTCTCTACAAGTTAACAGTAATAAGTTTGATGCATTTGACTTACTTATTGTAAATACTGGTATGCTAATTTCAAAAGCAGTAATATAATTGTGCCAAGATTCAACATTAAGTAAGGGAGATTACAGGGGGAATGTATTATTGGCATGTAAGAGTGATTTCCCTTAAATATATTTTAAACATTAAAGGGTCCTTTTCACAGATTTTGTCATATTTTGAAGTTTGTCATTAAATGCTTTATATTGATAAATGTAAACATTGGATCTTAAAAGCTCCAGAAAAAAAAGAAGAATAAAAAAAAATTAAAACAAAAAGTAGCCGGTACCAGGGCTCGAACCAGTGACCCCCGGAGTCCTGGATTTAGTCTGAAGTAAAAACGCATTAGCCCTCTTGGCTATTCCGCCGAGTTTACACAGCATAGGTATTTTATACCTTATATAAGCAATCTTCGTAGTTTTGTAAATTTAAAAGACAACAACAGAACTCTCCAAATTATTCAATCGTTTCGTGTTGCAACGCTTTATAATTTTTAGGTTTTCAAATCGTCAAAAGATACATATAATGGCTCTATTGGACCTGGTAAATGTTCAGTAATACTGTTTCCTCACAAATATCATAACTAAAACGAAAATTTGCGAATCTGAAACATTCTTTTTCAATTTTGTCAATTTACTAAAACGTGAAAAGATCCCTTTAATGGGTCAATTATAACAATCTGTTTTTTGGTTAGTTAATTTGTACCATTGCAGTGATTTAAAGTTTATAAGTGGTCCATTATTATTACAAATGAAAGTATCTATCAAAATGTATATATGCTAGAATTTTGCTTAAAAATATTAACTAATCAAACATTTTCTAAGTGTGGCAAATTCTATTAGGAAAATGCTTTCGAAATAGGAACAATTAAAGGTAAAATCAAATGTATGTAAACCAGAATTTATCATACAAAATCATTATTCAGTGGGATTGGAAATTTTATCTGACAAAAATCAAGATGCCTTAAGGAATCATTGTGTACTAAATGTATGTAAGCCACCTTAACAAATAACCAAAAGCAAAATTATATACATTTTGGCTTGATATATTAACAGAGATTTCATGACATTCCATATTTACTTGGCAAAATTGTTTGTGTACGTTCCTTTTTATTTAACATGGATTGGGATGCATATAAAAAGGATATAATTTGAAAGCTGATTTAGATTCCGCTTTTCAAAAATGGTGATCAATCTCGTAAATCGCAAGATTTTAAGAATAACATAATTTTACACCCATATTTGTTCTTTTATTTGTTGAATTAAAAAAGGAGGCTGAACGGGATTACAATTGCACTTTTTCAGCTGAATCATGGTATTGAAATTTAAACAATTTTTTTAGCTCGGCTGTTTTCGGAGAAAACCCGAGGTATTGTCATAGCCAGCTTGTTGTCAGCCGTCTGCCGGCGTAGTGCTAAAACCTTTACATTGGCTCTAAAATCAAAGTCCCTCCACCTACAACTTTGAAACTTCATATGTGGATATTCCTTGATGATTTCTATACGCCAAACCCATTTTTGGGTCACTAAGTCAAAGGTCAAAGTCACTGTGACCTCTTTAAAAACAAAAATAAATTCTGACAAGCTTTCATTAAAAAATGCACCCGCAGCCGAGCGTTGGCACCCGTTATGCGATGCTCTTGTTGAGATCTTGTTGTTTATAACTGGAACATAGTCATCAATACATGATAAACGTAAACAAAGTCCACTTCTGATTTGTATGTGTTTTATTTCTGCATATTAACACAACACAACGTTTTCCAAATAATATTCTGAACTACAAGTAATATGCGATGCACGGTCGCAGGCTGCCCAGCGACAGCAATCGATGCACGGTCGCAGGCTGCCCAGCGACAGCAATAAATTATGCGCCTTGTATGTTCTGCTGCACAAGTAAGACTCTTTTATTTAAATAGATGTAAACAACGAAAGCTTTGATAATTGTTACGTGTACAATTCTGATTGACCGTGTAAAGTCACGTGTCTGCGACGTATGCAATGGAAATATAACGAATACATACGAAATTGACCGGAGATTGACACATATGGTTAGCAAATATTCGTGCCTGGTACTTAATGATGTTTGATAACCCAAGGCTACTGAAATGTTGATCCAGTTGGCCGGCTGTCCAAGATCGCATGAAATCTGGTACAAATTTCGACTATCATATTAATCCAACAATGCCCCAAATGTGCGTTTTGTGTGTGTTATGTTACATAACATGGCAACTCTAGTGAACTTCAACAACATTAAGTGGTAATGAAAAGTTAATCGATTGACATGACCCTTTGTCAACGTGTTCAATGAACAGGAGTGCACAAGTTGCTTTTTCAAAACCTCTAAATTCTGAGAAATGGAAATAAGCATAACCCATGGGGTTTTCATTAAATGTGTTAAGTATATATGTCATTTTTTCCTTTCAGGCATTTGCGCTGACCAGTTAGATTTTGTAAGGAGCCTTTCTTGCCAGTGCCATCATTCTTGCCAGTGCCATTTCATCAATCATTAAGGTAAGTTATAATTAAAAAAAATAGGTATTAGGTTTAACTTTGTATGCCCCCCACCACTATAATGGGGGACATATTGTTTTTGCCCTGTCTGTTGGTTTGTTGGTTGGTTTGTTTGGTCAAACTTTAACATTTTGCAAAAACTTTTGCAATATTGAAGATAGCAACTTGATATTTGGCATGCATGTGTATCTCATGGAGCTTCACATTTTGAGTGGTGAAAGGTCAAGGTCATCCTTCAAGGTCAAAGGTCAAATTTATAGCTTCAAAGCGGCGAAAAGGGGACATAGTGTTTCTGACAAACACATATCTTGTTTGTGATTATTTATCAAATATTGTTTAGCAAATCAGTTGATTAACATTTGGCGTTAATTGAAAAATAAAAGTTACATCACAAAAGATTGGAAAAAATACTGCAACAGCTAGGTAGTGTGGTGTTTTATATTTAAAAGTATTTTTAATTTCTTGTTGATGTATGTGACTCCTTGTTAAATATAATTCACAGAAATACAACAAAATTTACCTTACAAATTTTAGCAAAACTTTAAGAGGAATATTCATAGGATGTCGCTTAAATTGCTTTGATAATTTTTTTTATTCATAAAAAACATGGCCATTTGTATGCAGTTTTCGTATAGGGTGGACATGTGCATATGGTCAGGTAATTTCTGTGCAAGATGTTGGGAACTAATGATCTGAATGAGATTACCATTTATATGAAGTATTCTTATAGGGTGGACATGCATATTGTCAGGTCATTTCGCATCAGTAATTTTCAAGGGAGTTATTGACAGGCGAATAATTATTTGTTTGTGTGAGATATCAAACACTTATGCTCCAAATTTGAAAGCTTATATGCATCATTTACAGGACTAGCTAAAGAAACTTCAGCGTACAGTTTATATAGTATTGACAGACCTGTACGCTGAAGCCAACCCTGTATCGAAAGTCAACCAGAGTCATAACATATTTATGTCACGCTATAAATCAAAGAAAGCTCATTTTCTTGGATACATTTCTACATATATTGGTGAATGAATATAAATTACTGCATCGGGGATTATTTTAAGGTTCAAATGTTTCAAATGCATCTTACACTATATGAAAATAACTCTCATCAGTCTGAAATTCACAATTTTGACGCCAATGTCGCTTTGTCACGTGACGAGTTTTCATTTGGATACTTTCGGATCGACCTTGACATTTTTTACTGAAATTGTAAACATAACTTTCGTTTCTGAAATCTATTATTTGTGATAAACAACTTACTTCTGGTGGATTATAAGACTGATTTCAGTGTGAATCAGGTAGTTAAAATAATATTTACTTTGAGTTTGTATTTACACTACAATTTGTTTACAAAACAAGCCAGAATAATCTAAAATACCGGGAAATGTCATTCTGAATTTGAAAACACGTGAGCACATGGTATGTTACTAAAAATAGAAATAACGTCATATGACCGTGAAATCTCGGGAGAATCACATTTCAAGTAAGTCTGTCACATCGCTGATTTTCTTGATATGTAAAAGCAGAATAGATAAATTTTAAATGTTTAAGATAGTATTTTGTGGTTCAAGTGGTTGATTTGGGCCAATAACTGCATTTAAAAGCTGTTTTGGACCGGTCTTTGTTAACTGTCAACTTTTGGGGAATTTCTGGTTGACTTTCCAAATGGGGTTGGTCCATAACTATAAAGTCGCGCCAGTCAAAAATCATAAAAAGCGACATTTAAAGTTATGGTAGCCAGAACTATTACAGGACATACACATATTGTCACATCATTTAGCTCCAATGTTAGGTCAAGGCCATTGTTTCGGTCTGTTGATTTTTCAAAGGGTTATTGACTCAATTTCTTCTCCCCATTTTAATGAACTCATACAGATAGAAATCACATTTTCAGGAGCAATCATCCTGATAATCTTGTTTTGATATGGAGACTCACTTCCACCAAAAGGAAATGCAGCAATATTTAACATTTGCAGATATTTTTAAGACCCCAGTAGGCTGGCAGTCGCACTGTCTGTCCATCAAGCATTCCATTTTCCAAACTTTTGTCCTGAAAGCTCAATGATATTGACTTGATAACTGTTGTGTGAGGTTATCTACATGACTAACATTTGTAGTGTGAGTTTTGTTCTGGTAACCAGGATGCAGGCAGATTTCCTTAAATGGAATTATTGAAATATTAGTAAATTTTATTTTTACATAGACAAAGTTGACTAGATTTCACATACATTGATCAAAATATTCCTTGTATACTCATAATGTGTTATGTGCATGTATGCATTATTTCTACCTAGCTTGTTTAGACTGAAACTTTCTAATTCAGCATTCAGTTCTAAATAACTTACCACAAATGTTTACCAGGTGTATTGCAATTAACAACCTTCTCTCCACCACAAAGGTCAAGGTTACACTAATGTACATTATACTCTTGGTATCTCAACATCGGATATCTCGATTTTCTCGATATGTAGAGGTAAGCTCAATGTCCCAACTTTTTTCCTTCTTTATTTATATTAATTAATAAATATCGCATATCTCGATTTTCGTTATGTCGAATAATTCGATATCTTGATATGAAATTTTTTCCCGATTCCCGATTTTACATGTTTAAACTGTGGTTTATCTTGAAGTGCAAATAACTGTCCCAGTGTCTGCAAAGGTGAAAATTTTTTTCTTTGATACTTCACCGTCCCACTTTGCCCGGCTGCTCCCGATACTGTGGCTTAGATAATTGATCCGTTAATTGCATCAATGACCACACGTGTGTAATGTCATTAACACTTGAGTAAGGCCTGTCACTTTAACTGTCACTTTAACTGCAATTAACTGCAATTAATACACAGCCTGTTGAAAGGCCGAAAGACTGATTGTTTATACAAACAATATTCCAAAACGCATTGAGTTATATTTTTGCGCATATAAACTGTCTCAAATTTGCAGAATGTTGTTCTATCCTTGAACTCCAACCATCATTATCATGGCTAACTTGAAAATCTAATCGATTGAATGTTGCATTTCAAACTAAAAAATGTACATGTACAGTTCAGTATTTCGTAACGTGATTTACGCCACAGGTGGTTAGTGTGTGGCTATGATATTAATTAGTGAAAACATCATTTTGAATGATAAATTATCATATTAAAACGAAAAATCTACTTTTCTGAAGAAAAAAAATTCACTATCAAATATATAAATAGCAAGGTATTCAACTCGAAATCGCCCGAAACGGGGTGAATCGCTTTGAACAGCCATTACTTCATAAATTGTGTAGCGATTTTAGTGAACCCGGTCTTGTTCAACGCAGAAATGCTACGTGCAACACATGTCACCCTAGCTCCAAGGTCAAGGTGACATTTTGTGTTTTAAGGTCAGGTCCAGATTGTAACTTCACATCTACACATACAAATTATAAATAGCTTGCCAAGGAACTGTGTGGTTTCAATGTAAAATGTCAAGGTCACAAGGTCACTTTAGACATGTGTAGGATGCAGTTTGTGTAACATTTACAGGCATTGCTGACAATTGGGTGACATGTTACCAATGTGCATGCAGAGATTAGATCCATTTGAAAAGCTGTCAAAACAAGAAATATCACCTTTTAACAATAATAGCCTTTTGTCTATATTTTCTAACTTCCAAATCAATTGAATTTACTTCCTGGCATTATTTGGCGTCCACATACATGTACAGAAAAAAACATTGTTCACATGACATAGCAAATAGTGCCTTGCCTCTCAATTCTGATTAACATCTGGTTTTGGCAAAATTAAAGGCTGTGTTTTAAGTATTTGTTTCATAATGCAATGCAAAGTTTCAGTTTTGAGCTTTGTTGATCCCTTTTGGAAAGTAAACTGTTTTGTTAGTTGTCAAAACAAAATGGTCAATGGGTGATCATGAGCCATTTCTTGCTACTGACCACTGTTGCAACAACCGACTATCAAGCATACAGTTGACCAATTTTTCAAGAGACTTGTTAACAAATTAGGGCATATTTTGATTTTTTTTTTATTAAATTGATAAATATTATTTATGGAATTAAAGATTTCAAGGTGAAAACAAGAATATTATTTAAAGCAGGTCAAAACGAGAAAACAGTTTACCTGACCTGGGGTCAAACCAATGACTTTAAGATAAAAAAGCTATTTCCTTAACCGCTTTACCATCCAGATTAAAACATGTTGTGCATTTATTCTTAATATTTGCAATCCGTGTATTGTAACAAAAAATAACCAGAGCACCGCCTTGCGGGTGCAGACCGCTCATCTATTTTCTTTTTAAAGGTGAAGGGACTCTCATTTTCAATCACAAAGGAGGGTGGGGTGTAGTGAAGAGGGGTGTATAGTGTGGGGTTGTGGACATTTATTAGATTATCTTCCAAAAAAGCGAAAAAAAAAAGAAAAAAAAATCGGGGGCGGGGGGGGGGGGGGGGGGTGGGGGGGGGTGGGGGGAAGGGCGATGGGGGGGGGGGATTTTTTGGGTGCGATGGTTGGACGGTATTTCAAACATAACCGTTTAAAAAAAAAAAATTGGGGGGGGGGGGTGGGGTATAGTGTGAGGGTGTGGTGGTAATTTGTGAGATGATCTTAAAAAAAAAAAAAAAAAAAAAAAATTAAAAAAAAAAAATTGGGGGGGGGGTGGGGTGGGGGGGGGTATAGTGTGAGGGTTTGGTGGTCATTTGTGAGATGATCTTAAAAAAAAAAAATAGGGAGGGGGAGGTGGGGGGGAGGGGGGGAGGGCACGGGGGACGGTTTGGGTGGAGTCTATTGTGGTATGTCAGGTAAGAGTAGTTTCGTCAAAGTATCAATCAAATCTAATCATAAATAAAGAAGTTATGGCAATTTTAGCAAAATTTAATAATTTGACCTTGAGAGTCAAGGTCATTCAAAGGTCAAGGTAAAATTCAACTTGCCAGGTACAGTAACCTCATGATAGCATGAAAGTATTTGAAGTTTGAAAGCAATAGCCTTGATACTTAAGAAGTAAAGTGGATTGAAACACAAAATTTAACCATATATTAAAAGTTACTAAGTCAAAAAAGGGCCATAATTCCGTAACAATGACAACCAGAGTTATGCAACTTGTCCTTTTACCTTACCCTTATGATAGTTTTTGAGTGTTCCAAGTATGAAAGCAATATCTATGATACTTTAGGGGTAAAGTGGACCAAAACATAAATCTTAACCAAATTTTCCATTTTCTAAGTATAAAGGGCCCATAATTCCGTCCAAATGCCAGTCAGAGTTACATAACTTTGCCTGCACGGTCCCCTTATGATAGTTAATAAGTGTTGCAAGTATGAAAGCAATAGCTTTGATACTGTAGGAATAAAGTGGACCTAAACACAAAACTTAATCAAATTTTCAATTTTCTAAGTATAAAAAGGGCACATAATTCTGTCAAAATGCCAGTCAGAGTTACATTACTTTGCCTGCACAGTCCCCTTATGAAAGTTAGTAAGTGTTGCAAGTATGAAAGCAATAGATTTGATGCTTAAGGAATAAAATGGACCTAAACACAAAACTTAACCAAAATTTTCAATTTTCTAAGTAAAAAAAGGGCACATAATTCTGTCAAAATGCATGCCAGAGTTATCTAACTTTGCCTGCCCAGTCCCCTCATGATAGTAAGTAAGTGTAACAAGTTTGAATGCAATGGCATTGATACTCACTGAGAAAAGTGGACCTAAACGCAAAACTTAACCAAAATTTTCAATTTTCTAAGTATAAAAAGGGCACATAATTCTGTCAAAATGCACGCCAGAGTTATCTAACTTTGCCTGCCCAGTCCCCTCATGATAGTAAGTAAGTGTACCAAGTTTGAATGCAATAGCATTGATACTTTCTGAGAAAAGTGGACCTAAACGCAAAACTTAACCGGACGCCAACGCCGACGCCAAGGTGATGACAATAGCTCATTTTTTTTTTTCAAAAAATAGATGAGCTAATAAAAACAATAGAAACTCACCTCATAAATTTAATTGTTTTGCCTTTGCAACTGTTTATAACTTTATCAGTATCAATTGATGATTATAGATTAACGAAAAATTATTTTCCGTATAAGTATTTGTTATTTGTTTTATTTTGCATCCTGAAGTACAGTATTCTTTGAATATTTGTATCTGTTAACATTGTTGTTTTGACCATCTTTGAATGAGTCCCTTTAATATTTTACTGGTTATTAATAACCCAAGGTTAACCGTTTCATAGTTAATTAGATAATTACTTTAAACAGTCAACAAACAACTGTTGCCAAACAAAAGGCGAAGGAAACTCTCCTCCTGTTTCATTTTGCCACTAACCCACACTTTTTATCTGCATGCTTGACAGGATTAAATAGTAAAAGTAATTTTTCTTGCATGATAACGTTCCATTTTTATAAATTCTTAATTTGTGAAAAACAGTTTTTCTCTTAAAATAAAAATTTCAAAAAAGTATGTTGTTATTTAAATTAAATTTGCTTCTCAACTTACTATTTGTCAAAACGCTGGTAAAAGGAACACTATAAGATTATGCTGTTTCATGTAGTAACTGTAAAGTACGGGTAAGGCCCTTTAAACACTCCACGTTATCATGTTCAGTCAGTTCAGTTTAAAACTCAAAGGCTCTTGTAGAAGTAGCCACGTCAAATGCTGTATGGGACTAGTGCAATGAAGTGTCAATAATCTCATGGATTATGGTTTAATAGTACTGAATATTTGGAAAATTAGTTGTAAATATTCATTTATAAACTACTATTTTTAGACAAGGATTGCTATTTAAATGTCTTAATTTTGTGATTGTGTTTGACTAATTTGTTTTGGAAAAATTGTGTAAAGAATTCTATGTAGCCCATTAGCCATTAGGCTGGGTATTTTAAGTGTCTTGTACTGGATACTAGTAAAACCAGAACATATCGGCTGCCTATGTGATTGGGTTTTCTTGGATACATAATTCAATATGTGTAGCTTAACTTGAAGTAACAGAGGTTGGGATTTTAAATTTGATAGTTTACGACTAAACAAATTTTATGAGGGCATTGCAATAATTCTGTAAATGTCTATGTGATATGGATGAATGAAAAAGCACATTAATGTACTCTCTTTAGGTTTCTGCTGTACTAAGTGATTTTGCTTGTAGCATTTTTTACATTTTTACAAGTAATTACATTTTTACATGTTATTGTCTGTAAAATAACGTAAGATCATAACACCAATTTTTGTTTATTAACTTTAAGGGGTTAGTAAAGCTTTTAATATTTTCACAATGCAAAATTGACACAATAAAGCTTGTATAAAAAGGTTGAAAAATTGTAATTCTTTTACCAATCATTTTCACAAAATGTCTACTTTGACTTTAAAATGTGATTTGCAAATATAAAGAATGATGAAGTATAATGTTGTAAAAGCTGCAATGTCTACCAATGTGTCTACCAATATTGCAATGTCTACCAATGTTGCAATGTCTACCAATGTGTCTACCAATGTGGCAAATTGTTGTGTCTTACATGATTATCAACACCGGTAGTCCGTAGTGAGTCCCATCACACAGGCTTCAAGTAACATAAATACTCAAAATCAACAATTATTTTACAAAATATTTCATAAAATTAAGTCACTTCATGAAAAAATCAATGTTCATTATAGCAATAGCCAAAATCTCAACGCGAGATGCGGTATGGTTAGAGAAACAAAATGCAAGTATATATTTTTTGTGACACAATATTTTCCATTTTTTTAACCCATTTATGCCTAGCGTCTAGAAAAAAGGCCTTGGCAAACAGCGTAGACTCAGATGAGACGCCGCATGATGCGGCGTCTCATCAGGGTGTGCACTGTTTGCTTAAAGGAATTTCTGTAAGAAATATTCTAAATATAGAAATAAATATACTAGATATCCCTAGTTTTGGAAATAAATTGATCCAATTTAGAAGGATAGGAGAGTCCGCTAGGCATAAATGGGTTAATTTCCTGCAATGATATCTATTCAGACAGCACACAAACACTAGCTTGATACATGAAAATGTGTTAAATATATTGTCCCACAACAAACATTAAGAGCATTTTGTATCTTGTTAAATCTATGTGACCATAATGCATCTAGGCTATTGCTATAAGGAACATTAATTTGTTATGTGTTAAATTGTACGAAATATTTGTTGATTTTGAGGGTTAAATTGGGTTTTTAAGTATTTTGTTCCTAGGTCTTCACTCTTGGTTTATTATTTAAGAATGGTGGCGTCCCGATATTTTTATCGATGTCTAAAATGCAATACAAAATGTCTAAATAATATAAATTTTCAATATAAAAGTACCAGAAATATTGTAATTTGGATAATAAATTGTGTGTTTAGACATTTAATAATTTACATGGAATATACTCTAAAATAACTTCATGTATCTATATGACAGTACTTGCATGACATTTACTGACACTGAGTGATATTGCCACAAAAATTATTAATTGGAGTTCAGGTATACATTTACTTCTGGTTTACATTTACTATAAAGCATTACAGCTGACATGATATCATTTTTTTACATTTTATGTTAAAAACTCAAACCTTAATGTCAGGACTGTCTGAAGTACACTGTGTTTTGTTTAATGAGATCTGCCTTAAAATGGGAAAAAAAAATTCTCAAAGTTTTACTATCACTAGGACATAGTTAAACGTGAAGTTTGTATGAAACCTTATAGAAGGCAAGAATATTATTTTTATTTGAAACATGAAAGAGCACACACTGTGTCTGTAATGTGACTCCATCAACATATTTACAATGATTTGATCGAAGCTTTGTGTGTATGTGTGAACATTGTATGAAGCCTGAAAATGTATGGTTTAAGTTCACCATTAAGGCATTTGGAAGGTATCATTGAAGTAAAATTGTCTCTTTTTATGATATTAAGGAAATTTAAAGGCAACTTTGTTCAAATAAACAGGAAGAAAAATAATTTATCAAAATCGTACTTCTTAGTGTACATCTCGATTGAAGCGTATCACAGATAATTTGTTGGGCCTTAAATGTAAAAGAAAAAAATTTTAACATATCTTTTACTTATTAGTTAACTCAAAGCCAATCTTTACTATAACTTACCAGTTTCAGTATTTGCTTATGGATACTCAGATACTCTTTATCGCATGTGTATTATGCAAATGACCAGTATAGTGGTTACAAGCTCGCTTTATGAAGCATACTCAATGGCTGTCTCCTCACAATCTAATCTGATTAAAGACCTGAGTTAAGTGTTTTTATGGAAATTACTATAACCATAAGCTAAGCCTCTAGAAATGAATATTGTCCTTCATATCAGCAGACTTTATTTAGTCCCTGAAAATAAACTGCTGGGTTTATTTCAAATAAACATAAAATAATAAAATATAAGAAATTCTGTGTTTGACATAAGCGACTGGATGAGACGACGTGACGTGCAATGAAAATTTGTAATGATTTTAATTAAAAATAAAATAAAATTAAATATTATCTATTCCATAATTTAGTTTTCCTTTTGTGATATTCATGTATATTCAATTATATATGATTTGAAATTATATAAACACTCTGCTAATTTTGAAAGGAATGTATACACATTTAAGTACAAAAACATGCAATAAATTTGTATCAGAAATAGAAACGTCCTATACAACTTGGATGTTTGGGGAAAAGTCCTCAGTCAATGCACTCTCTGTTATGTAAACTGTGAAGCAATTTTTGTACGGTACATGTATCTGAGTAAGTAATAGCAGTTATAACTAGATCTCCCCTGTCACCTAATTACTGTCCCAGCACCACACATGTATGTGTCAATATCATGCTACACATGTAAGAGAGTTTGTAGTTTGCTGTGATCAACATTTGTTTGAAAGATTTACATAGTTACAAACCTGTTTTACAAATTATGTTAAATTTAAGATGTAGCAGGATTTCTTGCAAAAAAAGTGGATGTTATGTGTAATATTTTGTTGAACTTGTACTTATCTGGTTTATTATAAATTTTCCTTACTTGAAAGCAATACTGCATTTAGGGTGTGAAAGATACCTAATATCTTCCTGTGATAAAGCAAGTTAATACAGTGAGTAAACATTTGGTACCAAAAAAAATTCATTGTTGCTAAATGGATAGAAAACATTTGAAGTTCAGGTATACACCATAGCACAAATATGTGGACAATGTTCGTCAACAGCATGATTTAAGATGTTAAGGTTGTTTTAGATGTTGTGATACAGGGAGACAGTATTACAAGTGGTCATTCAATGGGTGCACATAGTTTTAATAGATAACAAAGCTGACTGTATAACATAGAATGCACCAATCAGATAATTGAACCTTTTGTTTTGTGCGCGGATACTTACAAGTCACAAACAATGGATAGAGCAAAAGTGTTTAAAGATTATTTTATCAGCAGACAAAACACAGTGCTGATACCAAATGAGGACTTTGGGAGGCGAAAGTTTATAAATGTGGGTGTGAACCGACGTTTGAGTCTCTCACAAATCGAGGAAACCAGTAGACGTCATATCCAAGAGGAGGACATGCGCTCAGGTAGTGAGTTGTTTGTAACCTTATGTTAGTTTTTGGTAAACATAGGATAATTGTTGTTGTTCTATGAACAATTCTGGAAATGAATAAAACATCCGTTAGAGGTAAAATAACTATAAAGCCTATTCTTGAGTAGTCACCTCTCGTTGCAGCAGATATACCAAACTGCACACAAAAAAGGGTCTGTAGTTAGGAGGTAATTGCATATTTTTATACAGTCGAAACTGACCTAACAGCCACCTGAATTTACCAGTCACCTGCAGACAACGGTCAATCTGGAATCCCCCCGACAAAAAAACACACTTGAATTTAACGGCCACCTGGCCATAACGGCCAACGGCCATTATATTCCACTCCGAAATTCATGTTTGACCTGAAATCCACGGTCACCCGTCAGTCGTCTCGAGTCGCGAAAATTAAAAACACAGCACATCATTTGTCCATCTATTTTGCAGTTGAAGCGTCTGAAAGCGGTAATTGTCTTTGATATTATAAAAGCTATCCGCTGCAAGTAAACAAATAATAAGGTGTTGAGGAGGTTTCTTTTCCGGGGATAATTGTGGGGGTATCTTTAAAAGAAAATATGTCAGAGTTTGTGACACGATTAAAGTAATTATCGCTTATTTAATGACCGCTGATTAGTACATTCTACTTACAACATTGAGTATCGATTTAAAAATTACATTTTCGGATCATTCTTTAAAAGAGCTTTCTAGCGTACACAACATTTTTTTTAAAGCAAGCAGAATAATAAATCACGGAATAACAATGAGTGGTAAACGTAAGTTCCTCACATTAGAGGAGCGAGTCAAGTGTTTGAAACGGTTTGAATCTGGAAAAATCTGGTTGTGTATGTTTGTAAGTTTTTTGCGTGATAAGTTATCTTGTTTTTTGTGCATGATGTGCTATGTTTTTTTTAGATAAAGAATGAATGAATGTTTGTATTTTGTATGAGGTTGTTGAATTGAAATGCTTTTTGTGTGATTTTTGCGTACGAATAAATTTTAACAAACTTTGTGCGTCTTTTTCTTTGAATTAGAACAGTACAATTACACCGTACTATCCGTTTATGACAGCGAATCCGCTTTTTAGACTTGTACAGACGTGACGTCAACGGCACGTGACAAGCTTTATTTACTGAATGATCGAGATGCATGAGTAAACAATTATACTAGCGTTGATAAAGTCATTGCTTTAGTTTAATAACAATATGAAATTATATCAATCTATAATATATTATTCTGTATTATTCAATGTAAATTAATTCTGTTATTATGCTTAGTTAACGGCAATGAGCATTTGTTTTACACTGTATGCAAACGACTGGGTGGGGTAACGACGTATCAATACTACCAACTGACAAACCATCTTAAAATTGTGATCCGAATTCAACGGTCACCTGTGGACAACGGTCACTTTGGTCATTTCCCTTGACTGACCCTGAATTCAGGTTTGACTGTAATTAATATTTCCCTCAATTCTGATGACTTTGTTTACAGAATAATGGTTCACAAGTATAAAATTGTATATGAACATATTGATTTGCAATAAATCTGTTTTTTTATAACAATCAATATATACTATGACTGTGTTATACACACTTTACCAAACATTTGTTCTTATCATTTGATTTTCATCGTATATATTGACCATATTTAAAAAATACTGTTTCAAAATATGCTTATCTTGACAGTCGTTTAACCCTTTATTATTAAATAACATATGGGACTCAATTATTTCATTTTTGTGTGTATGTACGAACAAAAGCATTGCTTCAGAGAACCGTTACTGTTGGATCATTCAGAATCTTAATTGGAAAAAAAAGAGAGTATATAATTATGTTAATTGTCATTATTACCCATACCGGTATATTGGGACACATTGCCTTTTCACAAAGAGTAAATTTGCATTAACATACAAACAACTTGCCTCTTTGCATAGTTATGTTTTCATGGGTAAGAACATATTTTTAAAATACTGACCTATTTGTTTATCAAAATGTTTTGCATGAATTTTATTCTGTTTACAGGTACCTGGTTAAAGTGCAACCAATCTGTAACATATTTACTGATGTTTTGTCCAATTGTTATTTCTCTAAGTCTTACTGATTTTTTTTTGCATTTTCATGGTAAAAAGATGCATGTGTATCACTATAATATCTCTGTTTATGCATTGTGCTTTTTTATTTATTTCAGGAAACAAGCAGTGGATACATCCACCAGATGCCCTCACCAAGGGTCATATACTCTACAATGTCAAGGTTAGCGCAACATGACTGTTTCAATTGTAATTAGGGCACCAAGTGATACATTTTTTGCACAAGAAATTGAGTAAGTCATCAAACCTTAGAAACATGTTCAGAAATCAATATGTTTTTACATGGAAAAATTTCATCTTATCAAGTACCAACGGTTGTTAGTTCATATTGGACTTTATTTAAAAGATTTGTTTACCAATATTTATATTTTTGGAAAATTTTAAGTTAATGTTTTTATGCCCCCGGTAGGGTGGCATATAGCAGTTGAACAGTCTGTCAGTCCGTCTGTCTGTCAGTCCATTTGTTCGAAAACTTTAACATTGCCCATAACTTTTGCAATATTGAAGATAGCAACTTGATATTTGGCATGCATGTGTATCTTATGGAGCTGCACATTTTGAGTGGTGAAAGATCAAGGTCAAGGTCATCCTTTAAGGTCAAAGGCCAAATATATGGCTTCAAAGCGGCACAGTAGGTTGCATTGTGTTTCTGACAAACACATCTCTTGTTTATTGCAAAATTATAGAATTTATAAATTGATCAGACACAATTATAACATGTTAAAAAGTTAATATAAAAATGATCAGCATTAGATCCTGGGACCTTTAAGATAACACATTTCACATATAGAGCGGGTGAGGGTAATTCCAGATGGAGGGTCTGTACCGAACATTTTTTCCATAACGTCATAACATGTGTCAATGACGTAATCGAAACTTGCAAACCCGCGCTTTTGTTAAAAAAATCCAGCCTCTTTTGCTTCCTCCATTACTTGGCAAGACGTCGTTGGTATTTTCCTGACAAAAATCGATCAAGTAAGTATACCGTTTTTTGTTAAGAAAATTACACGATATGATAAGATGACTCATTGTATTAGTTAAGGTATGATAACCGATCTTTGCTTGTTTAAGGTTTGTAAAATGGTTTAAACACAGGTTAACGCATGTGACTACACCTTGCTGTATAATAGTGATCGATAAATGCGGAATTGTTGACATGTTGGAGTGTTCGGAAATACACCTGCTAAAGTATGTCTAAAGTCTAATTCCGGACATATTTATCTTCCACATCTATCTAAAGCAACTTTGGCTATGTATGTCTAGATCTAGTTCTCCGGTTATTTAATGATCTCGATCAATTTATGATGTATGTATCCATTGCAACAGGCATGAGCAGAGCAATCGAAGCTTGGAAATATACCCCAGAAACAATTGCAGAAGCCTCTAAACTGGTCTAGAATGGCAGTATTTCGCTTAACGCAGCTTCCAAGTCCTATGGCATACCTAAAAGCACTTTGCACGATTTTGTTAAGGTATTTGAGTTGTTAAGTATGTGTATACCTTTGGAAATATATATATCTTACATTTAAATAATTATAATAATAATAATAATACACTAATAACATCTAGCTATATATGTATATATACTTTAACTAAAGTCCGTTATTAAAATAGCCATATCTGGACATCAGATACCAGTCTGTTTATCTGAGTAATAATCATAATCATATAGACGTTTTACTCTTGGTTGTTTTGGCATCGAATTTTGTAAAAGATAATTAATACAATAATTTATAGTGTGATTACTAGATCTAAATATTGCAGTTTTGCAAAAAATAGTTTACATGATTGCAATTTTGTAATCTAGGGGAGGTATGCAACAAACCGACAAGGGCCTAGAACTGTTCTTACTGAGGCTGAGGAAACTCGCCTCGCTGATGGGTTGTTGGAAAAATGTCAAGAATAGGATATGGCCGTACAAGACAAGAACTGTATTTGACAGTGAAGAAGATTCTTGAAGACTCTATTAAAGATAACAAAACTGGCAAGGACTGGTACAAAGGTTTTGTTAAACGGCATCCTCAGCTTGCAGAAAAAACACCAATGCAGTTAGGCAAAGAACGTGCTGTTATCACACCTGCGAAGATTGAGAACTGGTTTCAGGAATTAAGGTCATTCCTAAGAGACGAGGTTCAGGATCCAGACTTGATCACAGACCCTAGTAGACTGTATAACGCTGACGAGACTGGTTTCCCCTTATGCCCCAAGAGCGGCAAAGTTTTGTCTGCGAAAGGTGCCAAGCATGTCTACAACTACACCAGCAGCAACAAATCCCAGATGACCGTTCTTGTTTGTGTCAGCGCAGTTGGACACTATATCAAGCCTCTTATTGTGTACCCGGATGAACGCTCCCGTACAAATGTCTTAGAGGGATTCGAGGATGCAGCGTTCGGTAGGTCGAGTAATGGCTGGATGGACAGCGATGTGTTCTTGACATGGCTAAAGGACGTCTTTATTCCTGGTTTTGATGAACGTAATGTTAAACGCCCTGTACTTCTTTTTGTTGACGGGCACTCAACTCATCTCACGTTAGGGGCCTCTGATGTATGTCGAGAAAACGGTGTCCACATGTTTTGCCTCCTGGAACATGCTTCGCACATTATCCAATCCCTGGACTTGAGAATATTTGGTGTCTTAAAAGAGAAATGGGGTCAAGAGGTTCAGAACTATCAGATTCTGAATATTCCAAACACCGTGACCAGGAAAAACTTTGCAAGCATCTTTAAGGGAGCATGGGAAAAGTCGGCTACAGTTGAAAAAGCTATCAAGGCGTTCAAATACATTATTTTGGACTAAGATTTATTCATATTGTCCAATCAATCAATACTGACAATGCTTTCACCTGGGGTATCATCATTTATTGCATGCAATTTTTGGTTTTCTTTTTTAAATTGAAATGTTAAAAAATAGTACAGGTTTTTTCATTGTTTGTAGAAAATATGCCAATATTTATGTTAGAATCTAGCCAGTACACACTGTTCATAATTTAGAAAAAAAACTGATGGTTTTGACTTTGTTATCAGCAGTGACCTTAAAGTAGACACTGTTTATGAGGACATTTAAACATTTCATGTTGTCAATGATGAATACAACATTTTATAAGATAACATTATCTTTCAGACTTGTATGCTCTAACATCATCTTTTTTCCGGCTGATTTTATAGCAATTATTTGATTGTATTCCCAATGACAATGCCTTTTTTTCCCCAAAAATCCTAGCAAAAAATTCCCAATGGATGGTTTGACTTGTCAATAATTGTAAAATGTTAAATTTAAGAATATTGAGTTTCTACTTACTATTTACAGAATTTTATTTAAGTTTTATCTTTTGTACTCAGCTTTGTCAATCAAACATTTTGTAGTGTTTTTTTTTTCAAAGTTAAAGTAATTTGACACTATAATTTGCTTTTTTATGGTATCCATCCCAAAATGGTGAAGAAAAATCCTGCTTTCATTTGACTTTTTTAAAACTCACATTTGCCATCTTTTGAATCAAATACCTTGATGTGATTCTTTTAACCTATTGTTTTATACGTTTTACCTCGCCTTCATTTATTTACACCCATTATTTGACCAGACAAAACACGATCAAAAATAAGACCATTAATGAATCCATCTGCTTTGAGGTCTTTAAGAGGACCAATCAATGAAAAAGCATTTATGAATATTAAGAGGTTATCAAAAATGATAACGCTACCTGATAATTCATTGATCACTTTCTATGCTCTTTATTATTCAAACCCTAGGTGGATCAAATCACCCACTTTCCCATTACTTTGATTGCATTTGTTATCCCCCGCCATAGGCAGAGGGATATTGTTTTGGCGTTGTCCGTCCATCTGTTCGTCTTTCCTGTCCGTCTTTCCGTTCGTCCGGCTCTTTTGTGTCCGGAGCCATATCTTGGAAGTGCTTTGGCGGATTTCATTGAAACTTGGTATGAGTATATATATGGAGGATGATGCACGCCAAATGGCATTGTACACCATCTGTTAATAACAGAGTTATGGCCCTTTGTATCTTGAAAAAATGCTTTTTTTAGTGTCAAATATAACACTTATGTGTCCAGAAGCATATTGGCGGGGGATATCAATTCAACGAATTTGCTTGTTTCCATTATTTTGACAGATACTTTACTGTAAAAGCATTCAATACTGATGTCAAATGATTGAATTACATGTTATTGAATAAATAAAGAGCAGGAGAGTCAATATTATGCAATGCATGTAACCTGGACGTCATGAATATTCTGTTGAAATCTGTTGATAATCTAAGGCGAATCAAAATACCCAAAACACACACTAACCATGTTTTTAAAATGTAACATTTGCTTGTGGAGTTACTTCATGGGCTGTCTGATATTCCGATGAGTTAATTGTTAAACTAAGTCTAGGGACCTACATTTATCTATTGTATATGACAACAAAATGGTGGAGCAGATTTCAGTGTAATCATGAAGTGCGGATAACGTTAATTGTTAAGTTAATTGGTTTAGCTGATTATTGAATTGTTTAATTGAAGCGTCACTCTGTAATGTATGTGTAAATTGTTGTCCCAGATTAGCATGTGCTGTCTGCTTTCGCTTTTATTGTATTTTTATGCCCCCAAAGGAGGGCATATAGTGATCCCACTGTCTGTCCGTCTCTCTGTCCGTCTGTCTGTCACACTTTGCGTTTAGGTTTCAAAAAATGCTCATAACTTCTATGTCTCTTCAGATGTAACATTCATATTTGGTATGCATGTGTATATGGACAAGGCCTTTCCATACGCACACAAATTTTGACCCCTTTGACCTTGACCTTGAACTTAGGGTCCGTGTTTAGGTTTCGAAAAATGCGTTTAGGTTTCGAAAAATGCTCATAATTTCTATCGAAGCGTTTATTGGGGGCATATGTCATCCTATGGAGACAGCTCTTGCTTAGTTTTAAAAGGAGTCTCTTCTTAGCGTAAATCCAGTTAAAGGCGGAGGTGTCAATCCTGATTAGCCTGTGAGGACTGCACAAGCCAATGTGAGAGGACACTTTATGCACATGCGTTAAGTTCCATTTTTAGTAGAGGGAGGCTAAGTTGAATTGTAAATAAGATTACTTTATTTCATTGTGTTGTTTCCAGTTTTATGGAGAATGCGAGGTGGACTCTCCTAAAGGGACAGAAGTGGTGAAGGAAGCCATTCGAAAAAGGAAGGTAGGCTATTGTTACCGATGAAATGTTCTTCATTATCACTTTTGTAAAAGAATATATCACAACACTGAGTTCCTTTAATGACAATATACTTAGTGGTTATAAGGCTTTTGATATATTATAAGAAATGGTGTGTGTGCCAACTGTCATGCAAACGGTGGCCTTGTTTGTAGAGTTGAGAACATATTATGTTTGCTTGATTGCATCTTAAATCTAGGGCTTGGCGAGGCACTTAAGTCAATTTCATGGCAAGTACCATAAAGCCAGTACTTGAGTACTTAGTGCCATGTAGTGAGAACTTGAAAAAGCTCTCAGAGTAAGAATTGAACCTCAGATCTCCATATGGCTTGGCAACCTAAATGAAAATAAGCTTGACATTATAAAAAGAACACCAACATTTTCCGCGTTGATAACATTTGTAATACATATTTCTGTATTTCAGTTTAACAAGTCTATACGGAAAACAGAAGGCCAAAGAACACCAAAGGTGGAGATTTCAATCTCTGTAGATGGAGTGGCTATACAAGATCCAAAGACAAAGGTAACTAATGTTAGAAGAAAAGGAATACAGGTATACAGGTACAAATGTGTTATTTGTAATTGTTCTAGGTGGGACAAGGGTGCATCATGGGACATGATCTAGCTGGTCCAGATAGTCACTTAGTCTTAGGCAATTTTTATAATACTTGCCAAAAATGCTCACCATGCGGAGACACAAAACCTGTGTTCTTAAACAAAGGTCAAGGTCACACTTAAAGGTCATTGCCCAATGTGGGCATTATACAGCTTGTGCAGACTGTAACTTATCATACATCAGACTATTACAAACATTTTATTGGTACCAGTTGAAGTTAAGCTTAAAACAAGGTTAGGCTGAGTTCTTATTAGCAGCTGTAACAGAAGTGTTTATATGATGTACATTTAAGGCCTGAAAACCTGCACCAAACAGTATTGAGTTTTATTTTAAATCTGATTATATGGAGTAAATTAAAAGTGTGTAAACATGGAATCATTTCCCAATTAGCATAACATTATATTAGAAACCTCATAATTTGCACTTTATATGATATCAAAAGAGTATTGACGTTCATGAATTAAAAAAAAAACTTGGTTGTTAAACCGAAAATTGTAATATAAATACAATTTCGCCCTGTTTATACTCTTTTGAGTGTACTGCCTGTGACCTGATCTATGTTTAATTTAAACTGTCATTCTTTCAATATAAATGGTTTCCTGGACAAGGGGCTTGACTGTTCTGACAAGCCTTTAGTGTTTAAATATAAAATTCAGTCATGGTTGACAATGGTAATGTGTTTTTTAAATCATCAAAAAAATCTGGATCCTGCTATAACTCAGAATTTGAAAAGAAGGCAATAATGGGAATGGTTACATTATGTTAGTGCCTTTTTTTCCTACAAAACATGTTGTTGCTATGGTAACAGAAACAACAAAAAATAAATTCTGAATCTTGCAATAATTAAAAAAAATACTAACAGTAGGGTCCTACTTATTTGTCTGTGATTAAGCTCTTGTTTTTCCAAAGTATAAACAAGTTTGCATATTGGTTCTACCCATAGGTTGTATACACCATTCAACAAATTCTGACTGAATTTCAGATGATACGCCATCAGTACCCCCTGCATCGGATATCATACTGTGCTGATGACAAGTCAGACAAGCGTATGTTCACGTTCATTGCCAAGTCCCAGGCCTCCAACACACACTACTGCTATGTGTTTGCCAGTGAGAGAAATGTAAGTACCGCATAATGTCAATGTCACCCTTCAGACTTGCGACTAACATTTGGTATTTGGTGTTGTTGTTTCTTTGGCTACTAAATACTTTAACATTGAGCATACACTTGTTTTGGTTGTTCATTTTTTTATGCCCCCGGTAGGATGGCATATAGCATTTGAACTGTCTGTCCGTCCGTCAGTCCGTCCGTCAGTCTGTCCGAAAACTTTAACATTGGCCATAACTTTTGCAATATTGAAGATAGCAACTTGATATTTGGCATGCATGTGTATCTCATGGAGCTGCACATTTTGAGTGGTGAAAGGTCAAGGTCATCCTTCAAGGTTAAAAGTAAAAAAATTACAATCCAAGGGAAGTAATAAGCTTTAAAAGGGAGATAATTTCTAAACCTGCCAAATGATATATTGAAATTTTATTTCAAGCGGCGCAATAGGGGGCATTGTGTTTCTGACAAACACATCTCTTGTTTTAGATTAAAATTATAGAGCTGGATTGGTAAGGGAACTAAATGGTGAAATTTATTGTTATGATATATATTTTTTAGCTCACCTGTCACGAAGTGACATGGTGAGCTTATGTGACCGTGTGATGTCCAGCATCCGTATGTGCGTGCGTGCGTGTGTGCGTGCGTGTGTTCGTCAACAATTTGTTTGTGTAGACAGTAGAGGTCACAGTTTTCATCCAATCTTTATGAAATTTGGTCAGAATGTTTACATTGATGAAATCTGGGTTGGGATTGTATTTGGGTCATCTGGGGTCAAAAACTAGGTCACTTGGTCAAAAACTAGGTCAAATAATAGAAAAACCTTGTGTAGACAGTAGAGGTCACAGCTTTCATCCAATCTTTATGAAATTTGGTCAGAATGTTTATCTTGATGAAATCTGGGTTGGGATTGTATTTGGGTCATCTGGGGTCAAAAACTAGGTCACTAGGTTAAAAACTAGGTCAAATAATAGAAAAACCTTGTGTAGACAGTAGAGGTAACAGTTTTTATCCAATCTTTATGAAATTTGGTCAGGATGTTTATCTTGATGAAATCTGGGTTGGGATTGTATTTGGGTCATCTGGGGTCAAAAACTAGGTCACTAGGTCAAATAATAGAAAAAATTTGTGTAGACAATAGAAGTCGCAGTTTTCATCCAATCTTTATGAAATTTGGTCAGAATGTTTATCTTGATGAAATCTGGGTTGGGATTGTATTTGGGTCATCTGAGGTCAAAAACTAGGTCACTAGGTCAAATCAGTGGCCCAGATAATTATTTGGGAAATAGGGTTTTCACCCTTTGATTTTGAAAAATAGGGTGATTTCATTCTTGAAATAGGGTGAACTGAGTTATAAAACGACGGATTAAGTCAGATTGAAAACGCATGTATGTCGTCGTAAATTATTTGGTCAGACTCTTTATTTTACTATGAAATCTAGTCCGCAGAGCGTTTTATTTAGTTTGACTGTTTCTTGCTCAAACATCCAGGTGCTTGCTGAATGAAAGCATCGCCTCGTTACGATAATACTTCAAAAGAGAAAATACCGAAGATGAGAAAAGCATTTTCGATCGAAGCCATTGTATTGTACGCATCCCATTTGACGAGTTTGCGTAAAAGTCAAATTGGTTGCGTTTTCAATACGCATGATATTGTATTTCTTTGCTTTTTTAAACATTTTAATAGGGTAAAAGACGCAGATACGCAGCTTATCTGGGGCACTGCAAATAATAGAAAATCCGTCAACAATTTGTTTGTGTAGACAGTAGAGGTTACAGTTTTCATCCAATCTTTATGAAATTTGGTCAGAATGTTAATCTTAATGAAAATTGGGTTGGGATTGTATTTGGGTCATCTGGGGTCAAAAACTAGGTCACTAGGTCAAAAACTAGGTCACTAGGTCAAATTATAGAAAAACCTTGTAAAGACAATAGAGGTCACAGTTTTCATCCAATCTTAATGAAATTTGCTCAGAATGTTTATGTTGACGAAATCTGGGTTGGGATTGTATTTGGGTCATCTGGGGTCAAAAACTAGGTCACTAGGTCAAATAATAGAAAAACCTTGTGTAGACAATAGAGGTCACAGTTTTCATCCAATCTTTATAAAAGATGATCAGAATGTTTATCTTTATGAAATCTGGGTTGGGAATGTATTTGGGTCACTTGGGGTCAAAAACTAGGTCACTAGGTCAACTAATAGAAAAACCTTGTGTAGACAATAGAGGTCACAGTTTTCATCAAATCTTTATGAAATTTGGTCAGAATGTTTATCTTGATGAAATCTGGGTTGGGATTGTATTTGGTTAGTCAGGTGAGCGATTCAGGGCCATCATGGCCCTCTTGTTTAACTTTGAAAAGCTTTAATTATGAATTTTAGGCTGTCTTTTGGGGGGAAAATATACTTTTTTTAGATAGGGAATTGAATGGAATTATGGCCATAAATTTGGCGAAAAAATTACTATAAGGCTTAATTTTTGTAAATTAAAACCCAATACCTCAAACTTTTAATTAAGGGCTGTTCTGTTTTGACTTATTTTTTTGGGTAGTTCTGTGTGTATTAAATTAACTTTACAAGTATATTGAACACACATGAAGTATTTGACAAAATTTGACTGACCAAAGTATTTGACAAAATTTGATTGACCTGGCCAAAGGTCAGGTCAGAAGGTTAAAACGTAACTGTTCATAAATTGTAAATTGAAGAACATAAATACATACAAGGTATATAAAGATTGAGCTTAATGGGCATGGTTATCAAACTGATTGGTCACTTTTCAGGCAGAGGAGATAACTCTTACGATCGGTCAAGCTTTTGACCTTGCATATAGGCGCTTCCTGGAGACCCAAGGCAAAGACGCGGATTTGAAACGAGCACAAGATGCCCTACAGAGAAGAGTAAATCTGGGACATTTTTGTCATACATCTAGGGCGGACCATATTGTCATACATCTAGGGCAAACTCAAGTTTACATTTTCTTAAACCCTGAGGTTCTTTAACCCTTACCCACGTAAGAAGCTAAGTGTCAATGCCTTTTGCAACCAGCGTAAAACCAGAACAGCCTGTGAGTAACTCGCAGTCTGTTCAGGTTTTATGCTGTTTGCTGCTCATCAGAATCTAAGGGTTGAAAATGAAGCCTTTAATACTTAAATTTAGTAAGAGTGGTATTTAATTAAATTTAACTTTCTATGGGACTACAAATGTGTCAAAATTCGTATCTAAGTGGTAAAGGGTTAAATCTGTGGAAATTTTATAGACAGTTGTGGGTTGTGTGGGTATTCTCTGATTATGGATCACTAGATCTACCAGGTATATTGACTTCCCACATTTCAAGTTTGAACGTTGTTTTTGTTTTTTGGTCAATGAACATTTTATATGAAGTGACCCTTCAGTGAGACTTCAGTTAAGATTAAGTTTTCCTTGGGGCGATGTTGATATGAACCTATGATATTCTTTAACATTTACATGTTTAGCCATTTTGTAAAATAAATTTAAAAAAAATAAAAATAAAATGGCAAACAATATTCACTATTTACAAACATTAAGTTACATATTGATTAATAAAGAAAACATAGAACAGGCCAGTTTTGTTTCTTGTATCATGTAATTAAACGAAATTGATACCAAGATTTTAGTGTTAATCTGTTGTGTCCGCTAAACATTTGGGCTGGGCTCTGAGAATACTAGGCTTCATGCATGTGCATCAAGTGAGTCGCGTTCTGAGAAAACTGGGCATAATGCATGTGCGTAAAATGTCGTCCCAGATTAGCCTGTGCTAATCAGGGACGACACTTTCCGCCTAAAATTGGATTTTTGCTAAGAAGAGACTTCATTTAAATGAAAAATGTCACTTTATGCACATTCATTAAGCCCAGTTTTCTCAGAACGCGACTCAAGTATTGTCCCAGATTAGCCTGTGCAGTTTGAGGTGGCTGATCTCAGATGACACTTTCTGCCTAGACTGGCTTTTGTTATGGAGAGACTTTCTTTAAATGAAAACTTATGTAAGAGAAGACAGTGTTGTCCCTGATTAACCTGTGTGGATGGCTACATTTTACGCACTTGCTTTAAGTCTGGTTCATTTATGTGTCAGATACAATAGTTGCATGCTCAGATCGTATCGGCATGTTAAAGTTGTTTTTTGTATAAGTTATATAAATGACAACCACTATCAGTAGACAAAGTAGACAACTACTAGACTTATTGTGAAAATTATTTGAAAGTGAGACATAATTTCTAATGAAATAAATTCAAAATGATATTTTCAAACATTTGTAAAAAAAGATTTCATAGCATCACTCTTACATTGGCATTTCATGTGTTTGTGTATGTAAGGTCAGAATGGATTGTTTCAGGTGAAGCAACTTGAACAGGAAAATACTCAGCTTAAACAACGCATACGAGAGCTGGAAGCCCTG
Source organism: Dreissena polymorpha (assembly GCF_020536995.1). NCBI lineage: Eukaryota > Metazoa > Mollusca > Bivalvia > Myida > Dreissenidae > Dreissena > Dreissena polymorpha. The sequence goes on along the minus strand of NW_026273334.1, from coordinate 195,328 downwards.
AAAGATCGTGCTGATATTGAGCAGTTCAAACAAAGTAATCAGGTCAGTGAAGTCAGGGGACATTACTCTGATTATGGTTGTACAGCAACCCATAACCTGACATGGTGTAACTGCACATGATATGATTGCAAAATGTTTATTTAATTATCAATGTGCAATGTACATGTAGCACTTTTTTATCTTGGTATATGCTGAGCATGTTTTCAGCCATACAAAAGGAAATCAATTGTAGCTTGGTCCTTATCATGTTGTGTGTTGTGTCAAATGTTTACAAATGTGAATATTACTGTATTAGTCATTTTTAACCAGGTTTTCCGAAGGAAAAAACTGGTTATTAGATTGGCGAATGCGGGCGGGCTGGCTGGCGGGCGGGCGGAACAAGCTTGTCCTGGCCATAACTATGTCGTTCATTGTCAAATTTTAAAATCATTTGGCACATTTGTTCACCATCATTGGACAGTGTGTCGCGCGAAATAATTACGTCGATATCTCCAAGGTCAAGGTCGCCACGACTAAAAATAGATTTTTTTAAAAAACAAACTTACAAAGGGGGTTAATTTTGTTTGTTCATTTCAAAAGATCAGTTTGAGTTTTCTCCCTTCAGATTTTTTTTTCACAATGAAAACCTGGTTTGTGACAATTTTGTCCCTTGTCTTTATTATAGATTCTGGATATTATTTTGAGGTTGAAAATGTTTGTTTTCTTTGCATTTTAAACTCTGTAAGTGTTTATTAAATGTTCATTTCCTATTGCACTAAATAACATGGTTGTCACATTTAATCTCATCGCATAACTGATGATGGTTTGGCATGAAAAGCTGTTATATTATTTCAGGTACTTTAAATGATTGTTACTTCCTTTATGTAGTAGTAGCTAAAAAATCTACCAAAAGCCACATGTTCAAGATTGAATCAAGGAATAGGATGTCAAAATGTTATGTTTTGGAGAACAAATTTTACTTTCTTACCGAGAATATAATAGTTTTACTCTGACTACTGTATCTCATATATGTGTGCTAGTAAAGTCTTAAAATATGTCTTTAACTGACAGTGTGCTTTTATTGTAGAGAAATCAAAGGTTCACATTTCTGTTATTACTAATGCTAGTATTGTCTTTCTGAAGTTTGACTTTGCAGTTTGCGCATTTCAAAATGTTTAATTTCCGTTTCTCTATTTTGACCATGTCCTGTTTGTTTTTAAAAATTTCAATGACTTATTTTTAACTTCCTTGGTATTGATGTTTCTCACACAAGTTCTACCTTGCATTGGCTTAAGTATTATTCTGATTTCGCATATGATAGTAGCACATTGTATACTATGCATTAAACATGTACTCCCTTCACAAATACTTGATTTATCTCCCCTCTTCCTTTACTTGCCATGCTAGAGTTATCCCTCATGTATCATATATTCGCTATGCTAGATATCTTCCTTGACTGACACGGGACCAGTCAACCAGCCAACTGTTTTCACATTTCCTAACAACGTTGGCGAGACCTGTACTGACAGCCCGGTATGTGTAACTTCCTTTGAGAATTTATTTCACCACAAATATCTGGAAAATACACAAGTGCCATATAACATTCTGTGAAAACTTGGCTTAATGCATGTTTTTAAAGTGTCAGTCCAGATAAGCCTGTGCAGTCGGCACAGGCCAATCAGGGATGATACTTTCCATCTTAACTGGACTGTTCAGAAGATAAATTTCATACAAGCTGAAGGTGTTGTCCCTGAGTAGTCTGTGCAGACTTCACAGGCTTATGTGGGACAACGCTTTATGCATAAGCAAAAAATACCAAATTTTCCTTTAGCTAGACTCATATATAGTATATAGTAGTGCTAGCTGTTTTGCTTGCAGTTCAGCTTGGGTGATGCTTTATTTGCTCATTCAAATACATTTTGTAAGATATTTCATGCATATTTTTATGCCCCCGGTAGGGTGGCATATAGCAGTTGAACTGTCCGTCAGTCTGTGCGTCCGTCCGAAAACTTTAACGTTGCCCATAACTTTTGCAATATTGAAGATAGCAACTTCATATTTGGCATGCATGTGTATCTCATGGAGCTGCACATTTTGAGTGGTGAAAGGTCAAGGTCATCCTTCAATTTCAAAGGTCAAATATATGACTTCAAAGCGGTGCAGTAGAGGGCATTGTGTTTCTGACAAACACATCTCTTGTGAGATAACATTTAGTTATATTTCAATATGATGTTAACTTAGAAATAATTGTATCCACCTATTAAGGTATCCAACATTATAGTCATTCTCTAAAACATGAACAACATGTCTTAATATTTTGAAACAGTGAACATGTATGATTACCAATTTATAGATCCAACAAGTAAAACATTCTCGTACACTTAAAATGCTATTGAAGAACATGTACTTTACCAAGAAAGTGTACAGCAAGGTTTTGTAATAGAATATAATGTCAAACACAATACTAGTGTCAATAGAAAGCTTTGTTACTTACTTAACTAGCTGTTATTTAATAAACGAGGGCATGAACCATTAATTTTACCGTTTGGTAATAAAGAATATCATAATATCTCAAAATATAAGTGTGCACCATGCAAAAGCATATGCTTAGCTAATAAGCTCGTACTACTGTATAGATGCGTGATACTTTTGTATGTTTCTTAAAAATATCTATCTTATTTGTAATTTCTGTTCTTTCTATTCATTTTGCCTTTTTTTCTATGATATTCTGCACCTTAAATTAAAGCTTTAAAAAAAATTACAGACCATGGAAGGAGCCTAAGACATTTCAAGTTGCCAACCCTCAATCTTTTTACCTGATTATTAAATCTTTAAGTGCTGGAACCGAATATTGAAGGCCTTTGCAAACAGTTTGGATCCAGATGAGACGCCACAGAACGTGGCGTCTCATCAGGATCCAAACTGTTTGCTATTCTGATAGTATTCTTTGAAAAAAAATCAAAGAATTGCTTATTTTAGAAATTCAGCAGACGACATTTTTGCAGACAACAAATTTCCCAGCATGCAAAGGGTTAAACCGTTTATTTGCTCTTATGAACATTTTGATTAAAGCAAACTTATTTGTTAAAAATGTATACGTTAATTCATTATAAATGCATTTATGATAGTAAATAAGGTGTAACTAAGAAACTTGTTTTTTTCCCTAGGAAAACCAGATACATATGCATTGCTACTATAAAAAGGTTACTTGTAGTGTTTCATTAATAACAGCACATTTTGTATAACTGCTGTGCACATGCAGCCCTTTTCTAACAAGTAGCTATGTTTGTGTGACTGCATATTAACAATTGGACCAAGTGAAGACTAGAACACATGGTCACCAAGTCATTTTTAGCATTATTTCTTTTAACAATAGATATTCTGTATACCCTTATTATTTGAATACATGTACATGTTTTGTTGTAAGAAGCTCAGTTTACAAAATTCTTTGCAAAAGTAAATTATGAAATTGGATAAATTGATGCTAGTTTCTGATTATTGATTATATCCTACCCCTCATTTTGAAAAAGAAGGGGTATATTGCTTTGCATTAGTCAGTTGTTCAGTGTGTAGACTGTTTTGTTTCACTATGATATACCCAACATTGCTCTCATATTGATCATTTAAGTTGACATTCTGGATTTTGTGAGGAAACAATGATTCCAATTGATATTAAGGTTAACAGGTCAAATGTCAATCTAACAAGGGCTTGTAACTGGAAATCCTTTTCAAAAACGATATTTAGAGAAAGCTTTGACCCAATTTCACCACAGTAATTATGCTGGTTACTTGGAGGGAAAAGTTGACCATAAAGTTTGAGGTCAAGTAGTGAAAGGTTAAGGTCAAATTAGCTTGTAAAAATAAAAGCTTTTTTTGTTTTTCTATAGAACATTATTTAGTCCACAAGATATATAGAGAATGATCTCACCTACACTCAGCCGAGTTAGCATAATTTTTACTTTGGTGGAAAAGAATCCAATTGAGTTTGAGGTGAACCAGCACGGAGGTTAAGGTTACTAAAAAAATCTTCAAACAATTTCACCTTTTGACATAATGTTTTGACAACCTGGCTGCCTGTCAGGCACACATGTTTAACAATTATTGCTTTTTTTTCTTTAATCGTGGTGAATTCTTCATTCGTAAGAGTTTAGATTGGGTTGGTGGATATGGGACCAGGCTGTTGGATCATTGTATGTGTTACAGCAAAGTTCCCCTCAGCTGAGTGCAGTGGGACGCAGGCTAGAGAACCTGATGTTTGAACCCTCGACCCCAGACCAAAGTCAGAATGGGGAAACCTCCCCAAGGACGCTGGGCATAAGTAGGTCAAGAACTTGCTTCTGTATCCATACATCTGTACACTTTATACTTCATTAAATTCCTATGTTGAAAAAAATCTTTCAAAATTAAGACATTTTTTCTCCTTAAACAGATTTTTAAAGAAAAAAGTAATTTGTTTACTTCAACCAAAATGTGTGAAAGTTTTAAAACATGATAATTTTTTTCTTTGAAATTTGCTGACATTTCCACAGTCTTGAAGTTGTTATGCCTTCAGAGAGTGAGGCATTAAGAATTGCAGTTGTCTGTGTATCTGGGCATATGATCATTAAGCTAGGAATTCTGGCAAGGAAGAGTTTTGGCAGAGTTATGAGCTTTCAATTGACTAATTGTCACATTCAAAAGCTTTGTGTTTTTACTTCCTCTTTATCAAATGAAATCAAAGCTTTTGAATGGCTTAACAGGTTGTCAAAAAAGTCCTATTTGTTATTCAATTTAAATATGCCTATTTTTTTTTGTACAGTCTCTCCCCCACCCCAATCTTCGAGACCACGCCCCAGGTCCAGCAGCCTTGCGACATCCACGTCTCAACTCATGAGCACTCAGTCTCCTGCGCAGGCTAGCCAAGCCCCTTTCACAAGCAATGGGCAGATCCCCTCGGAAATGGATGAGCTGGCTGCGCTGTTTGAGTCCTCACCAATGAACGCTCATGCGCCGGCGAATGCGACATACAATCATACAGTGCACAACAGTGAGTCTGTAGTAGCTTATTGAAATTATGGGTAGCAGTCCGCTTTTGAAGAAATTAATAAGATTTTTTTAAATGTGGGAAGCAAAGATCTTAATATCAGCCAAGTTTTAAAACACAAAGTATTATGTATGGTCTGGTGTACAGAAGCCAAAAAAGGGTTTGATGTTTTTATGTCCCCCACTATAGTAGTGGGGGACATATTGTTTTTGCCCTGTCTGTTGGTCTGTCTGTTTATCTGTCTGTTTGCGCCAACTTTAACATTTTGCAATAACTTTTACTATATTGAAGATAGCAACTTCATATTTGGCATGCATGTGTATCTCATGAAGCTGCACATTTTGAGTGGTGAAAGGTCAAGGTCATCCTTCAAGGTCAGAGGTCAAATATATATGGCCAAAATCGCTCATTTTATTAATACTTTTGCAATATTGAAGATAGCAACTTGATATTTGGCATGCATGTGTATCTCATGGAGCTGCACATTTTGAGTGGTGAAAGGTCAAGGTAAGGGTCATACTTCAAGGTCAGAGGTCAAATATATGTGGCCCAAATCGCTTATTTTATAAATACTTTTGCAATATTGAAGATAGCAACTTGATATTTGGCATGCATGTGCATCTCATGGAGCTGCACATTTTGAGTGGTGAAAGGTCAAGGTCAAGGTCATCCTTCAAGGTCAGAGGTCAAATATATGTGGCCCAAATCGCTTATTTTATGAATTCTTTTGCAATATTGAATATAGCAACTTGATATTTGGCATGCACGTGTATCTCATGGAGCTGCACATTTTGAGTGGTGAAAGGTCAAGGTCATCCTTCACAAGGTCAAGGTCATCCTTCAAAGTCAAACGTCATATAGGGGGACATTGTGTTTCACAAACGCATCTTGTTAATTATGTTAATGTTGTAAATAAAATTTTAAAAAAAGCTTTTTTAGACAGTATAACAAGAAACAGAAGTACTCATACTTGTCTGTTATAAAATATATAATTTTAGCCTATAAAACAAGTTAACTGTGACTGAATTTAACATATCTCTTAACAATTATTTTGTTTCTTGTCTTCTCAGATGCCAACCCATTCATAAGCCCTAGCCAAGATGACACAGACCCATTTGGAATGGCATCCTTTGTGCCCAGTCAGGCTCCTTTGAAACATACAATGAGCCTTGATAGTGATATGGAGGTAGGAATTCAGGAGTGAAGGGTTAATAGTGATATGGATGTAGGACTTCAGGAGTGAAGGGTTAATAGTGATATGGAGGTAGGAATTCAGGAGTGAAGGGTTAATAGTGATATGGAGGTAGGACTTCAGGAGTGAAGGTTTGAGAGAGAAAACCTGGCCTTATATAGTTATATGGAGGTAAGAATTCAGGAGTGGAGGGTTGATTGTAATATGAAGGTAGGAATACAGGAGTGGAGGGTTGAGAGTGATATGGAGGTAAGAATTCAGGAGTGAAGGGTTGAGAGAAAAAACCTGGCCTTTATAGTGATATGGAGGTAGGAATTCAGGAGTGGAGGGTTGATTGTGATATGGAGGGAGGAATTTAGGAGTGGAGGGTTGAGAGTGAAACTCTGGCCTTGATAGTGATGAGGATGTAGGAATTCAGGGTTGAGAGTGAAACCCTGGCCTTGATAGTGATATGGAGGTAAGAATTCAGAAGTGGAGGGTTAAGAGTGAAAGCCTGGCCTTGATAGTGATAAGGAGGCAGGAAGTTTGGGAGTGGAGGGTTGAGAATGATATGGAGGAAGAAATTGAGGAGTGGAGGTTTGAGAGTGAAAACCTGGCCTTGATAATGATATGGAGGTAGGAATTCATTAGTAAATGGTTAAGATTAAAAGCCCTGCCTTGCTAGTTATATGGAGGCAGGAATAGAGGACTGGAGGTTTGAGAGTGAAACCCTGGCCTTGATAGTGATATGGAGGTATGAATTCAGGAGTGGAGGGTTGAGCGCGATATGGAGTGGAGTGGCTGGTTGAGAATGATATGGAGGAAGCAATGCAGGACTGGAAGTTTGGGAGTGAAAACCTGGCCTTGATAGTGATATGAAGGTAGGAATTCAGGACTGGAGGGTTGAGAGTGAAAGCCTGACCTTGATAGTGATATGGAGATAGGAATTCAGGACTGGAGGGTTGAGAGTGAAAGCCTGACCTTGATAGTAATATAGAAGTAGGAATTTAGGACTGTAGATTTGAGAGTGTTACTCTGGCCTTGATAGTGATATGAAGGTAGAAATGCAGGTGAGGTGGTTCGAGAGTGAAAGCCTGGCCTTGATAGTGATATGGAGGTAAGAATTTAAGTGGAGGGTTGAGAGCGATATTGGGTTGAGTGGCCTTGATAATGATATGAGGATTTACATTGTGCATTGATGCATGAAATGTATGCGAAATTATTAAGTTATCAATGCAGTCTTAAGTAAATCATTGCGAATTTTTCTCCAAATATTGAACAAGGGTTTGAAACATTTCATCTATCACATTTGACTTTCACATAAAGTATTGATGTGTTGTGTGCCAACTTTCGGTAGCAAGGTGCTTCAATTTTTAAATAGCAAAAATGTGCATATTTTTGTGCGTGAATATTATAATCGTTAACAATGCATATTTATGAGATCCAGCTTGCTGTGTTTATAGTTAAAATAATTTGTAACATCAATTTCAGTTTCTCAGTTCAGATTTTGTTATTTCCTTTCAGGCTGGATTCAGTCAAGGCTTGTCATTTGGGACTGGAGATTTTGGAATGGACAGCTTTGATCCATTCAACACCAATTAAGAACCATGAAACTGTAAATTGGCCTTTGTTTGCTGCTAAGGAAAATGGAATGTGGTGTCTTTTACCATTCCATCTAGTGATGAATTGCTAATGGCATTCTGCAATAGAACTGTCTTGTGTTGTTCTACTAATGTAAAAAATTCTCCACAGTTGTTGTCACGATTACATTTCATTGATAATCACTCATACATCACAAGCTTTGTCATGCAATTATATGTGCAAAATAAGGTTGTCTTTTAAAACATGTAATTTTCTCGTTCAATAATGGAATACAATTCCAGATAGATCATTGTATGATTGATACTTATTGATTGTTTTGTCAATGGCTAGAGTGTGTATACATATGTTATCATTTGCTTGAAGGATTATTATTTTCGCATTTTTTAAGCAGAAAACCAAGTTCAAATAGAAAACTTGATCTAAAGTTTTCATGTAAGTGCACATTAAGTTAATACTTCCCTACTGAGCATTGTGAATATCCGCCATGTTTTTTTCCATTGGCCAGTCTTTAATCGCTTTAAGATTTCATTACAATGCAAATGTAAACGTTTGTTTCTTTGATAATGTTGTAAGGGATCTTTGTTTGTTATACAACATTACAAATTTTACCACACTTTGTTAAAATTTTCTGAAATTATTAGAGTCCCGTTGTGAGAAAACTGGGCATAATGCATGTCCGCACAGGCTTATCAGGGACAACACTTTCTGCTATTATGACATTTTTCATTTAAATGTAGCAATAATCCAATTTAGGCGGAAATTGTCATCCCTGATTAGCCTGTGTGGACTGCACAGGCTAATCTGGGATGACACTTTATGCACATGCATTATGCCCAGTTTTCTCAGAACACGACTCATTAGTTTGCCTTAAAAACAGGAGGAAGTTAAGGCTGTTGTTATATAACGTGCAATAATTGATGTACATGTGGTATTTCTATGTTATCTGAATATTTTATCTAAGTTTTCTTAACTGTATAGTTGACAGTAGACATGATTCTATCATTTGTGTCATTTGTGTTTCATTTAAGTGTTAGAAATCGCTAACTAGTGGTGGAAGTAGCACAATTACATATCCATGTACTAAACATTCCATTTTTATCAGAAGTCTAGTATAGTATAGTTATACCCTCCACCCCCCCACCAAACAAAGTTGAAAGGGAGGTTTACGTCCGTCACCATGCAGATTTATTTTCATTTCTAAAGCTGACTGCTGTTTGCCTGTGATGAACTTTGATCTATGGTTTAAATTTTTAATCAATTACCATGAAACTTTAGACACCTTGATCAGAACCAAGTTGGCCAACTAGCAGGCATTATTTTAATAGAAGTTTGTACTTCTCTTAAATATTCTTGATTTGATGATAAATTGAACAATTTCGAAATAACTTGGCACAAATGTTAAAATATATGAGATTTGTTATGCACATTCGCATGGTGACGGTCATAATTCGACAGATGAAGATAAAAACATAACTTATTGTCAAACCTCTTAATCTGTGTCAAAGTGTTATAACAGGCTTTTGTAAATGTAAACTTTATTATAGTTGAGCTTTATAAACTGTTACTTTTTTTAGTTAAAAGTCTGGTACTCAGAAAAAAATCATTTTTTAAAGGGGCCTTTTCACCGATTTTGGCATGTTTTGAAGTTTGTCATTAAATGCTTTATAATGATAAATGTAAACATTGGATCGAAAAAGCTCCGGCAAAAGGTCAAGAATAAAATTTAAAAAAAGGAAAAAAAAGTAGCCCGCATCAGGGCTCGAACCAGTGACCCCCGGAGTCCTGGAGTAAAAACCAATTAGACCTCTTGGCCTTCCTGCCAAGTATGTATGAGAGACGTATTTTATACTTTATATAAGCAATCTTCGTAGTTTAACAAAATTAAACGACAACAACAGAACTCTCCAAATTATTCAATCGTTTCGCGTTGCAACGCTTTATAATTTTCAGGTTTTTAAATAGTCAAAAGATGCATATAATGGCTATATTAGACCATGGTAAATGTTCAGTATTACTGTTTCCTCGCAAATATCATAACTAAAACGAAAATTTGCGAATCTGAAACAACTTTTTTCAATTTTGTCAATTTACCAATACGTGAAAAGATCCCTTTAAGACTACATTATATTGTTGCCGTGCAGGTCAACATTGTCATGCTTTTTTGTCATTGTTTTACTGTTGAGTTTTTTCTGTTTTGTGTTTATTGTTAACATATGTATGTTACATATTCCTGCATCTAAACATAATTAACTCAATTTCATGTGATTAATTCTCATTTATTTCGAGTCTCTTTCAGATTCCTATTGTGTATATTATGTTACACTAATGAAATATTTCTATAAAGATTTCCTTTCAATTTATTTTCTTTGTCTTTGCTATTCAACCAGTTTAAACTAGAGCTTTGTCACAGACGTGACGAATACCCCCACATGCCGCATTGACACATAATATTTTGCATGTCGTCTTCACAAAAAACAGCGGACACCATGCTCAATTTATTAAAACGCACTAAGTGACCCCTTGACCTAGTTTTTGACCCAGAAAGGCCCATGTTCTAACTTGGCCTTAATACTTCTGACCAAGTTTGGTAAGATCGGATGTAAACTACTTGAATTAGAGAGCGGATACCATGCTGAATGTTAAAAAACGCACTAAGTGACCCCGTGACCTAGTTTTAGGCCCGGAATGGCCCATGTTCAAAATTGTCCCAGAGATCATTTAGATAAAACTTGTGACCAAGTTTGGTGAGGTTGGATGAAAACTACTTGAATTAGAGAGCGGACAACCATGTGTTTGGTGAAGATCGGATGAAAATTACTTGAATTAGAGGGCGGACACTTAATACAGACCGACAGACAGACAGACAGACAAGACAAGTTCACTCCTATATATACTTCGTTTGTGGGGGTATTATAAACATATGCCACGCTTTGGAAAAACAGGGCTTAATGCTTGTTGTCCAAGATTTGGCTGTGCCGTCAGCACAGGCCTATCAGCACAGGCCTATCAGTTACTATATTTTTCTGCTTTTGTGGATTTTTATTTTATTTTAAGAAAGTCTCTTCCTAACGAAAACCAGTATTGGCGGAAATGTTCTCCTTGTTTAGCAGACTGCACAGGCTTATCAGGGATGACACTATACGCATACATTAAGTTTTCCAAAAGCACAGCCCATATTGAAGTTACTTTATTGAGTAACACCGAAATTATTGGTGGCAGCAATTTCAGAAGACCTGAAAATCATACTTTTAAAGTAACATCAATACTTAAAATCAATAAATACTTTGCAAAATATTTAGTAAAATAAAGTTAACGCATGTTCCTTATAGCAATAGCCAAAACTTCAATGCTAAATGTGGTATAATAACATAGATTTAAAGAGATACAAATTGCTTGTTTTTATTTTTTGTGGCACAATAGATTCCATTTTTTAACAATATCTATTCATACGAAACACGAACACTAACTTGGTACATGAATAACAAGAGATTGCCAAGCAATATGGTCCCCTACCGGTGAAACTCCACCATTGTCAGTAAAAATTTTTTTTTATATATTTGTTGCCGTAGCAACCAGAATTTTTGACGTAGGAACAAAGTGAAATGACGTGCATAATCTCCATATTGCCATCAATCCATCTTTCAAGTTTCATGAAAAAATATGAAGAAATTTTAAAGTTACCGCAGGATCCAGAAAAGTGTGACGGACTGACTGAGGGACAGACTGACAGAGTATAAGTCCCCTCTGGTTTCACCGGTAGGGGACAGTATATATATATATATATATATACATGTATATATATATATATAAAGGTCATGAACAACAACTTTTACTATCAAAGCAGATTAATTTTGATGAAACAGTGAAATAGACTTTGCATTGGACAGATTTATGGATTTAAATTCAACTCGATTCTCTTTTACTTATTGCATTTAACAATCCGTCACGAACTCGGTCATCCCTAATGTTCTAGTCATTGTATGAACAATCATTCATCCTCAAATTTCTTTTCCGACAATGCATTCTCATCACCTAGTTCTTACATCTGGCATACTCTATGCAAACATATTCTTATAACACTGATATTTATTGTTTTAATGATACTCTGATGAGACAAACTATGCAATAATTTAATTATTCGATTTAACCCCTTTCTAACACCGATTGTATTGTGCATCATGGATATATACCCTAATTGCCTAAAGAAAAGTCTGCTTAACCTAATGGACCTTAACAAATTCAACTCGTATTTATTTCGAGGTCCTACATCAATTAGGCCACAGCCTTCATTCTAAAATGTATAATCAACCCCGGGTTTCACACATTTATTTAAGAATGTGATTTTTATCCAATTGACTCTACCCAAGCACTCCATTTTTATGCCGAAATACAACAATCTGCCTCAGGCAAGTTTCCCACCTAGATATCACATGAAGCGACAAGGCCTTAAGTAAAATACAGCATGTACTTCCACATATTGCTTGGGGTACAGGTTATGAATTGTACTAGGTAATGCAATTATGTTTTTCCATTATGGCGAAATATCTCAACTACCGGTAAGATGATGAACACAAATCTATTTATCTAGTAATCATTTATTACAATCAGTTTATTTACATACATCAGTGATTTGTTCACATGGTATTGTTCATGGTTAAAATGGTTTTTATACAATGCAAGATACATTCCTGTATATGGATAATGATGAGAGTTATGTGTAAACACATGCAGCATTAGCATCTGACATGTTGAAGTGTTACCAAAGATTTACCAAAATGTAGATACAAAATATAATGTAATACATCATGTGGTTCTGTACATGGAAAAAGTGAAAATGAAGCTAACGACCAAAAAAACAACTAACACATTTACTCATTCACTATCAAAGTGAGAACAAGCAACTGAGCTACGAAATAATAATTCATTTTAAAATGATGTTCTTGAAGAAAAAGATCTTATCAACAGAAAATTCATTGACAGTTTGCAGCATGAAATAACAGATATACTTATTATTTAAAAAGAAAAGAAACAGCTGCACAATAAACTGACATGATATTTATGTAAGAAATGGATGGAAACAATTTATTTACATTTATACACAGGTATGACCTGAAAAGTACACATAATGTACAAGTATCAGATAAGCGATTCCCCGTCTTTACATGAAGTGAACATTTAACAATGATAGATAAATGTATGAATGAAAATTCAACATATTACAACATCTAACTTAAATAAAAGATATTGCAAGTTCATTATTATAGTTTAAAGATGACATTGACAGCAAATTATTCACGTCATGCTTAAAGGGGTTTACGCCATATGTGGCCAGCTTAGTCCCAAATTGCAATTGCAAATTGAGGCAGTCTGGTTAGGAGCTACTCTGTCCTCTGTGATCACCATAAAACCTTGCACGACTATAGCTTACGGGGTAGCTCCTCACTAAACTGCGCTCATGCTTTTTTGCATAACGCCGTTCATATTATATTTTAATGAAGATTTTGTTCTGACTCCTTTTGCAATTCATGCATCAATTACCAACATTTTTAGCAATTAATCTATTCCAATTAACAAGGCTTATTTTGCCTAGTAATGTATTTATTTATGCTTAATTACTAAATGATCAATGTTTTGTTACATCAATGGCTAAAATGGGCATGTCTTAGTATTTGATATCATTTATCTAATGAAGCAGTGTGCATATTGCATATGAGGCATAATCTGTGTAACTATAAGCAATAAGTATGCGCGTGTGAACGTCTCGAAATTGTGCTTATTTCAAATACAATTTCATAAAATAGACAACAATAATAAATCTTGTTTCTGTACATCAAACTTTATATTGATATGTTAATAATAAAATTGATGGTATATAATGATGAGGTGTACATGATGAATTGTTTGCTTTACAGGTCTTATGTTTATAAATGTTATTGTAAATGTAACAGAAACATACACTTGTAGAACATGAAGTCTCGAAACCAGACACCTTAGCTAGCTCTAAGAATAAATCCCATACATAATATATTTCTATAAATTTTAACAATCATACATACAATAAATCGGGAAGAACTCAAGTCCATTTGCATAAAAATAGTGGTAAACCAGAAAAAAAGTAAAGGATTTTGGCTTTCTTCACAACTTTAAATTAAAAATTGCAACACAAATTAGAAATTACCTTGATAACATAAAATAATATACTAAATTCAACAACAATAATTTCACAATAGACTGATCCCGGAAAAGCACAAGTTTAGAAAGACCCACTAATCACCTCAGTACAAACAACACCGGTCCATTATATCAACCAATGATAGCTTACTTTAAATAATAACGGTTGATACAGAGCTACAGATAAGGTGCGTATTTGCGTAAATACCCAATGTAAAATTGCCTATTATGCATAGACAAATAAAACTCTGCTTACCGAAACCCAATTGAATTTGCTGATTACGCATATCGCATTTTTCCTCTGAGTAACAAGTAAATCTGTCCCGGAAATACCCGGGTCCGATTACCCGGACTCTTTCCGTTTCGTCCACGCGCTTTCAGTATAATCTTCAGCACAATTATATGTACAGAAGAAAGCGTCTATGTAACTATGTGTTATTGCTGTGAAAATGTCGAAACCACGAGGCCGTAAAAAGGGAAATATCGTATCCCAGGCACAAAAAACTCAATTTTAAGTTTTTTAACCACTAGCAACACAAAATCAGAAGCGGAAAATATAGTGAAACTAATTCTGGACGATATTGTGTCGGAGGCTAGCGCAGACAGTGCTTACATTGTAAGAAAACTGGTGGAAAAAATTGTCGATTTTTTTTTTAATCAAGACTGTATATTATGGATACATCTACATAATTACACAAGATCTCTGAAACTAATCAATTAAGAGTGGAACTTCAACCAGCTCATTCAGGTGAAAATAAAAAACGATGAAAATACACAATTTTAACACAAAAATACACAATTGTCAATTAAAGTAGTGGGTACCGACTTTTTTTTGTACCCAATTGAAAATGAAAATACCCAATTGAACTCAAAATAGTAGGTATTTACCCAATTACTCAGAAAAGTTATCTGGAGCTCTGTTGATACGGTGTGTGATTTTGAAAGGAATATAAATGGGTCATGTTTATTTGTACTAGCAGATTAGTGGGTTTTCCCAAAAAGTTGCTTTTTCCGGGATACATATATTGATAACATAATTGGGTAACAAAAAAGGGACTCGATGACAAGTAAGTGAACTTTTCACATGAGCTAAGATTAATGCGTACTAATTCAAGTAATTGATGCCTATATTGTCTCACTAGTCTGCAAACGAAACTTTAGTCCCAATTATAAATCTGAGCTATTCTTATATAGAAAGCAAAGGTGAAGGACTTAATATTTAGCGTACAATATATGGGGTATTAAGCAAGAAAAGACCATGCACAAGTATTAAAAACTCAGATCTTTGAACAAAAGGTGAAAGAATCTCAAACATCCATTCACATGCATTTGATTTTAACAACAATATTTTTTTCATAAAAGGTCTTCAACAATATTAAAATTATTCAATCAAGCCATATTTTAAAGTCAATGTCTTAAAATTATCAGTTTTAGCTTTGTTTTCAAACCAAACGATATAGTTTTGCTCCTTTATATATGGTGTTGTCAAAGCAAATATATATGGCTATAACACAAATATATATAATTACATGTATACTACTACCTCATCAATACCAATAAACACATCTAAACTCTCTTTATGTTTCACGATCAAACAACTTACTGTTTTTGCAATAATAAGCTTATAAACAGATTAAATGTCTCATACAGAGGTACGTACTATATTAACGGTAGTCATTGAATCCATAAACCCTTAAAAATTAAACAAGTTACAGATAAGCAGTGTTTTTACAAAAGGAAATACATCAACATGGCACACAACAAATCATATACACTACTAACATGCACAATCAAATTATCTTTTTATTACAAAGTACTTTCAGTGTCTGTAAAATAACTGCTTAAAGTAAACATAGTCATTGGCCATCGTCCGCGAAATTTAATTTACTTAGTTACTGACCCAAACTTCGACTAAGTAGACTAGAATTCCCAAACGAAATCAATAATTTTAATCAAATATTCAGGTTCTTAACATTTAAAAGAATAAATGTCACACACACAACGCTACATATTTAGTTTTCTCATCTTTCTCTACAAATATATATTTTGCTCGCCCAAAACTGTAATAACTAGATTAAGTCAAAATCTATTTAAAATGACTAGTAACACAGAAATATTTCAAATACAATTTTTTTTTTACTCCGTCAATTGAATTAACAAAAAAAGAGTTAACATTATTTCATTAATATTTATTTCAATGTAAGTAACCATTCAACCAGTAGCATTCATCAGACAAAGGAATAAAATGGGAAACACATGATGTAGAAAGAATGTAATTCAATATGGGATTGATGTGATTTCTCAATCTTATGTTCCTGTTTCATATATCTTGATTTTAACATGTAAACTATACAGACAGAATTATTCTGTATGTACTTAAAGCGCATTCAAAATATTAATGAACAACTTTCTTACTTTTAAGAGTTCTTCAATTATAACAAAACTCTTTTTTTAACAGTAGCTTTTGTACATAACGTACATGTATGAGCTAACTATACATATGCATAATAAAGGTATTTCCATAATGAAGAACAAACCACTTGCAAAACGCAAGATAAACCCAACAAATAACAAAAGGAAACAACATTCAAATTTACATATATTGAACAACAAAACAAATGCATAGGACCATAACATAACAACCAACCCGGACAATCAAAGAGCAATAGGATGTTTCTTTTTGTTATGCTCCGCAAGTCGTTTTTTCGGGTAAATTGCCATAAAGTAAATATCGCAGATGCTGCAATATGGTGGAGACTCGTACATATGTCCTTCCATATGGGCACGGAACAATTCCTCTTCCACAAATTTATCGCCACAAATTCGACACTCAAAGTTCTTAATTTCATTTTTCATTTTTGTGGACAGTTTCTCTTTAGCTCGGGCCACTTCTGGATTGGCTATCTCCTCCTGTTTCTTTGTGGCATTCAATTCAAGCTGTGACGCAAGTGTGTCCCTCACTTTGGCTCTCCATTTGATCAGTGCTTTTTCAGCTGAGATTTTTGTAACAGACGGTTGCTGAGGTCTTGCTTTTTTCTCCTCCGCTTCACAATCTGTTCCTTTCCCCTGCTCCTTAGTATTGTTATTGTACCTTTCACTTTGCTCACCGGACTTACTAACATTGTCACAACCAGACGCTTCCTGAGATGAACCTTCCACACTGTCCAAGCCTTTAAAGTCAACACTATCTGATGTGTCTGTTTCACATACATCATTCATTTTCCCTGAGATAGGCCCGGACCCTTGACCATTTTCATTCACAACCTTACTGCTATTGTCATAATTACCCTTTCGGCTTTTCTTTTCTGGTATTTCAGAATCTTCTTCACCTTTACTGTAAGTTCGCTTTCTTTGATTCTTTGAAGTCTCTTTATTGTCAGATGTAGTTCCGATCATTCCACTTTCATTCAGGCCCTTACCACTATCACTGACATTCTCATTTGCACTTGCATCAGTAGTATTGCCTTTTACTTCACTGACATTCAAGTCACTTTCAGAAGCCACATTACTTCCATGGTCAACAGACACAGACAAAGCAGGCGAATCTGCGCAAGTCTCCCCATCGTTCTGATGAATTTTAGTATGGATATACAAGTCCCTTTTCTTAGTAAAAGATTCTGAGCAATCTTTGCACGGAAACGGTTTCTGTTGTTTTTCTTTCTTTTTCATGTCAGATCTAGATATTGGACTGCTAGAACTTTGCTCATGCCCAGGATGGGCAGAATTCATGTGACGCACTATGTGGGTTTTCAAATTATAAACTTTCTCACAATGTTGGCAAGGAAAGCTTTCAGATTTGCTCTGATTTTTTCGCATGCTCACTGTACTGCTACTGCTATCATTCTTATTGCTGCTTTCTTCTTTGCTGTCATTCATATTCAATGGTGAGAGACGAATGACTAACTTTGGACTTCTTTTTGGTGTACTGGTTGATATTGGTTTGACATCTTCTGTCTCAAGATTTCGTGTCCGGGTTCTCAATTTGCCAACAATAGGTGTCGACTTTGTAGAGGATGCTACCAAATCTTTTTTCTTCAATAATTTCGGAGCTGCCCCCTTGTGTTTAAACTGAATATGAATGTTCAAGTACTGTGAACTAGAAAACAACTTTTTACAAAATTCACATTCACTTTGAGTCTTGGCATGTTCATCATTATCATCCACTTTCACTGCTGAATTCCCAGATCCACTGTTGCATTTGAGAGATTTTGCTATATTTTTCAGCTTTCTGTGCATGGTTCTTTTCAATATCAACTTGCGAATGTGTGGTTTTGATATTTTCTGTTCTAGAGTGCTTCGTAATACTCTGTCAGTGCCCTTCAATTTAAAATTCTTGTCAACCTTCTTCAATTTTATAGATGTAATTTTCTTTCCTGCACTTGCCTCACCTTCAGTCAATTTTGCTTTCTTGCTCTCTTTTTTGTCTAGCTTTCTAGTTCTAGTACCTTTTGGTTTGTATTCTTTTTCTGAAACAGATTCCCCATCCGTATCATCATCTTCACTCCCAGAGGTATTCCTTATCCTTGAGCTATGTCGCCGTTTTCTTCCTGAATTACTTTCATCAATTTTCATGTTGACCTCTTTTTGTTTTGTTACCTTCCCAGAGCTTTTGTTTTCACTACTACCTCCTTCTGATTCTTCTGGTACATACTCCACATCTGATGAATCTGATTTTGATTTAACAGTCTCATCTTCCTCAGTGTGTTCTACATCTTCACTTTCTTCAGCATTAGAAGCTTTCTTATCACCTTTTCCTGTTCCCTTGATGCTCAAACGTTTATCCTTACCCTTCTTAGGTGTAGTTCTTTGAAGAATTTCAGGCTTTCCATTCTGTTTCAGCAGTTCATTAATTTCACGAATTTCAGACAGATGGTCACATATCACCTCACTGACTCTACCAGTTTTAAGATCAAACTTTAAACCTTCACCATCTAATTTCCAGTAAACTTTAATTAGTGGATCATGATAAACTTTTATATGATTGTCCAAACCCTTTTCACTAAGGAACACCGATTCACAATTGTTGCATGGAAAAGAACCTTTCTTACGATGTTCAAGCAAATGTGAAACATAATGTCCCCTTGATTCAATCTTAACATTACACACTGGACAAAGTTTGGGATGAGGTAGTTCAATTTGTGAATGAGCAATCCGTTCATGAGATTTTTCATGAATTTTCAGGTAAACCATTTTGGAGTAACTTCTTTCACAAAATCCACAGGTAAATACCTGTTTAATATG
This sequence comes from Dreissena polymorpha, assembly GCF_020536995.1. Lineage (NCBI taxonomy): Eukaryota > Metazoa > Mollusca > Bivalvia > Myida > Dreissenidae > Dreissena > Dreissena polymorpha. The sequence continues at coordinate 176,141 of NW_026273334.1, read as the reverse complement.
CGACTTCAAATGTTCAATATACTTATCTTCTTTCAGTTCTTTGTTGCACAATGCACAATTAAGAAGTCTTGCCCCACGCTTTCGCTTGACATTCTCCTTATCTGTCTCAGGCTCAGGTTCATCAGTTTTTGATGCTTCACATTCAGCCATTGCAGGATCATCTGTCTTCAGTTTTCCTATCTCATCATAAATATATTCATCAATATGCACATGTTGTCGATGCTCATCCAGCTTTTGAGCTTTGAGATATGTGAACTCACAAGCATAGCAATTGAAAAGTTTATGGGTTTTTATATGCTCTGACAGAAGTGTCTTCAGCACCTTTGAATTGCACAACCTGCACTTAACTCTGGAAATATGTTTAGTTCCTTCATGGACTTCATCCTTCTCGCTTTCAGATTTTAAAAGATCAGTTTCAAACACTTTAGTGTCCACCACCATAGGTTTATCATTGTCTGATTCATTAACAGTTTGATCCTCAAAATCACCAGTAACAGGATTAAGAACTAAAATGGTCTTAACCCTCTTTTCTTTTACTTCAATCTTTGTTTCTACTTTAACAGCTTTTACACTGCTATAATGCTCAACCTTTGGGATGATTTCTTTACAGTCCTCTATTTTAACCTTCCAGTCTTTTTCACTATTCTTTTCATCTTTATCAAGCTTTACTTCAGTTCTTTCTGATTTAAAACTTTTACTTTCCCTCTTTGTTGATATTTCAGACTTGACAGATTCTTTTGAAACATCTTCATGAAACTGAATATGATACAAGTAAGTCCCTTTACAGCAAAAAGTTTTGGGGCATAGTTCGCATGTAATCTGACTGCTCTCTAAGGTAGAATGAGATTTCAGCACATGTCTATCAAGATAGTGCTTTTTGGAAAACATCCTAGAGCACAAGGTACATGGAATTGTCTTTGATGGATCGAATTTTGATGAATCACCTTGCTCACTTTGAGAGTTATTTATTTCTGATACTGAAGAACCAGTTGTTTTATATTCTAAGACACTGGCATCGTAATCTTTCTTCACATAGACAAAGTGTTTATGCTCCCTTGGGTGACACTTTCTCATGTGACCTACCAGGACTTTTTCTGAAGAGTACGACCATTCACAAATTGTGCATGAATATTCAGTATGATCACGGCGAATGTGTGTTATAAAATTATCTTTCTTGAACGACTGCTGGCAAATATTACATATGATATCATTCGGCTTATTAGTGGCAAGCAATTCGGCGTCACAGTGGTATTTCATGTGGTAGATGTAATAACCTTTTTCAAATCTGTGCTGGAATGATAAGTTACAGATCTCACAATACAATCTACTGGGATCTTTCGGATGCTTTTCAAAATGTTTACTGAGATCCATCTGATTTTCAAATGCTTGATTGCAGTCATAGCAAGTAAATTTCGACTCAGCATCTGCAGAATCGGCTTCGTTTTTCTTTCCATCTTGATCTTTTCCAATGTCCTCATCTTCATAAACTATACCTTTCTTTTCTTTCGGCTTTGTAGTTTTCTTCTCAATTTTTGTATTGAGAACTTTCTTATTTTTCTTGGTTGTTTCCTCACATTTTTCACTGTTCTTATCTTTGAGGTCAGCAACAGCTTTTACAACCTCTGTTGATTTCTCGGGTTCATTAATTAATTCATTGTTAAATATTTCAGGTTTCTGCTTCTTGGCAGATTCCTTCTTGGGACTTTTTATTTTCACATTATCTTTCAGTTTGCTTGTTGTAGACTTTGGGACAAGTGTGTCTACAGCATTCGGCAATTCATTCCTATGCTCACTCATCAAATGGGTTACATATTCAGTCTTATGAATAAACACCTGGTCACATTTTTCACAATCTAATGTTGGGTGTGTTTTCAAGTGTTTCACAAGGTTTTCCACTTCAATTTCCTGTTCACAGACCTGACAGTTTATATATTTATCTGATTCTGACTCCACACTTTCAAAACTTCTGTCTATTGAGCCACCGGTCAAAGGCACAGCTTTTTTAGTTCCAGCAGTAGGCTCTTTAGATTTCAGATCTTTTATCTCCACATTGCCTTCCCCGTGCATTTTCACCACATGATACACATAATTTCCTTTAAATTCAAACCCTGCCTCACAAACTTCACAATAAAATAGCCTCACGTCACGCTGGTGCACTTTCTCATGACGTGCACATTTCAACTTTGACTTGAACTGTTTTTTACAAATGTTACATTCATAATGTTCTGGATTGGAATGAATTTTATTACTCTCTGCAGTTTTAGGTGATTCTTTCACCGAGGGTGGAATCGCTGTTGCTGGTTTAACTGTTAGATTCTGTGACAGAGAACTGGGACCATTAAGTGGGGACCCTAAAACTGCCTTTGGGTGACTCTCATTCAGATCACTTGTCACTGCTGAAACATGGGGAAGCGTAGTTTGATTAACCATACCCTGTGCATGAATCTTCAAATGCTTTGAAAGTTCATTCATGTCCCCAAATGGAGCATGGCAAATGTAACACTCCTTTAAGGAATCACGAGAGTTTCCAACTGCACTTTGGACCTTTTCTGTGGAGATACTTGAACAAACAGCTGGTCTAGAAGGCACTGGAGCATGGATATGTGTTTGAGACTGGCTGCCTTTATAATAATCACTGTAGGTCATCTGCGATGAAGCTGTTGTATGGTTATATCCAGGGGGCATATGTCCAACGGATACATGAACAGGAATAGGACTTGCAATCTGAGGTCGAGACATCTGCGGCTGCTGCTGCATTTTGTGATGCTGATGCTGCATGTTCTGATCCAGTTTTGGAATGGTGTCTTGATATTGGGAATGGTTCATTTGAGGTGTATGGTTACCACTGTGAGGTGGTTGACCATAGTGCAATGTCTGCTTTGGAAGTGGTAGAATCTGCTCAACCTTGGCAGAGGGGTCCGGTAAACCTTGGTTGTAGTAGTTAAGAGGACCAGGTTGCGGTAAATTGTTAGGCATGTTGTACCGTGGGGGCGCATGACTGGGATACGGCAGCATGTAATATGAAGACTGTGTCGGAGAGGCCAGAAGCTTGCTGAAACTGCCATGCCCAGCTGGCTGGTTGTCGCTGCCTTGCAGAGGGAAGCCTTGCTGGGAGTACACTCGTGAATCGCTGGAGGATAATGATGGTGATGCATACATTTGGGAGGCCATTGGCTTCGATGGAGGATCGTACAGATTACTTGTAAGACTCTCAAGAAAACTGGGGCCCCCATAGTGCAGTGGTTGGTGATTCTGCAAAAGAAAAATGAAACAATTGACTAAAAATGTAGTTCTGGGTTAAAATTTATTATTTAGTAAATATACGTGAGATTGGCTACGGGCAGCTTATAAGATCTATGTCTTGCTTCCAACGCTGCCCGAAGCAAATCTCGCATATATTGAGTAATAAATGTAACCTCAAGAGTGTTTACAAGATTTTTATATAGCCATATAAGTAAAACTGCCATATCATTTTTTTTCAACCGAACAGATTGAAACATTTTTGAACTCTGAAATGGTATCAATTTGACAATTTGTTTTGACTAAGTTTCATGAAGATAGGACAATACATGTGCACTCTATGTAAAGTATTCACAAGGTATTACTATATCTATATATAAGGAAAACTGCCCCACCACCAGGTGGCCATGTTTATTAACGCACCGGAAACATTTCAAACTCAGCCTTAATATCACAGTAATATATGTTCTGAGTAAGTTTAACCCTTTCAGTGCGGCAACCGAATTTTGAAGGCCTTTGCAAACAGTTTGGATCCAGATGAGACGCCACAGAACGTGGTGTCTCATCAGGATCAAAACTGTTTGCTATTCTGATAATATTCTTTGAAAAAAATTGAAGAAAATGCTAATTTTAGCAATTCAGCAGACGACATTTTAGCAGACGACAAATTTCCCAGCATGCAAAGGGTTTATGAAGATTGGACCTATAGAATGTTCATAAGCTTTTTATTTAATTTTATCCAGTGACCTTGTTTTTTTATTCTACATGATCTTGGCCGAGACATTATTGGTACATTTGTTCTGAGCAAGTTTCAATAAGCAATGTGGCTTTCAGAGTGTTCACACGGCAAATGTTGACATTGCACAACAAATGACAAAGACAAAGCTATTGCAAAAGCTCATCATGAGAAATTTTAACTATTCAATTTTTTAGTAGAAAATATCAGTTTCTGCAACAATAATGAATTGGAGTAGAAAGATCAGGGTAATTTGGTATGCTATTCATATAGCCTAATTTTTATGTAAAACAAGAGATGTGTTTGTCCGAAACACAATTCCCCCTACTGCGCTGCTTTGATTTTTTTAATTATATCCCTTTAAAAAATATTACTTTCCTTGTGAAAATGATCTGTACCTGCCAAATGATATAAAACAAGAGGGCCAAGATGGCCCTAGTTCGCTCACCTGAGAGGAGTCAGTTCATTTAATCTTTACCAAATGTCAAACTTGACCTAGATATTGTCCAGACAAACATCCTGGTCAAGTTTCATCATTATGGCATTTATTATGTGATTTTTCATATTATCAAACTTGACTGAGATCTTTCGGCAACTTTCATAAAGAATGCTTGAGAAGTGTGAATGTTAGAGTGTTTAAAAACCAAATGTGGACGAACAGACAGCGGACAAAGACCAATTCTAAAACCTCACCTGAGCAATCAGGTGTGCTAAAAAGTGTGTTTCACCTATCTGAGCCATTTTCCAACTTGTCTGAGAAATCAATAAACCCAATGTATTGACTAAGTTTCACGATGATTAGGCAAAAAATGAGACTTCTAGAGTGTTCGATCACAAGTTTTCTCTCTAGTCACAAAAGGAAAACTGCCCCCCTCCCTGGCGGCCATGCTTTTTGACCGATTGGGACCATTTGCAAACTCATCTGAGATATATATAAAACCAATCATTTCACCAAGTTTCATGATGATTGGGCAAAAAATGTGACTTCTAGAGAGTGTTCACAAGCTTTTTTTACTATATAAAAATAAGAAAACTGCACCCCGCCCCCCCTGGCAGCCATGTTATTCAACTGACCGGAACCATTTTTTAACTCAACTCTCGTATCAAGGAAACAAATGTTCTGACCAAATTTCATGAAAATTGGGCCAAAAATGTGACTTCTAGAGTGTTCACATGTTTTCACTATATGCATACAGAGAAAAATGCCCCGCCCACTGGCCGCAATGTTTTTCACCGATCTGGACCATTTTCGAACTCGTCCGGGATATCAATAAAACCAATGTTTTGTCCAACTTTCATGATGATTGGGCAAAAATTGTGACTTCTAGTGTGTTTTCAAGGTTTCTCTATAGCCAAATAAGGAAAACTGACCCGCCCAGCCAAATAAGGAAAACTGCCCCGCCCACTGGCGGCCATGTTTTTCAACGGACCAAAACCACTTTTGAACTCGACCAACATATCATTAAGACAAACATTTTGAAAATGTTACATGAAGATTGGGCATGAAATGTGACTTCTACAGTGTTTACAAGGTTTTTCTTTTTTTGACCTAGTGACCTAGTTTTTGACCCAGCATGACCCAGTTTCCAACTCCATTGAGATATCATTGGGACAAATCTTCTGACCAAGTTTCATGAAGATCGGACAAAAAATGTGGCCTCTAGAGTGTTTACAGGGTATCTCTATAGCCAAATAAGGAAAACTGCCCTGCCCAGTGGCGGCCATGTTTTTCAACAGACCAGAACCAGTTTTGAACTCAACCAACATATTACGACAAACATTTTAACAAATTTTCATGAAGATTGGGCATGAAATGTGACTTCTACAGTGTTTACAAGGTTTTTCTCTTTTTTTTGACCTAGTGACCTAGTTTTTGACCCGGTATGACCCAATTTCGAACTCGACCTAGATATCATCGGGACAAAGCTTCTGACCAAGTTTCATGAAGATCAGAAAAGAAATGAGCCCTCTAGAAAATACACTGTATTATTATGAAAACATTAATAGTCAAAGGGGAGTAACTACTGTAAACTTAAATGCAATATTAAGAAGAGTTGTCTCGCATGTTACATGACCTTAATTCATGATTGTTTACAAGCCTTACAACTATATAAATACAAGCAAAACTGCCCGTCCCCCTGTTTTTAAACTGATCGGAACCATTTTCGAATTCAACTCTCATATCAAGGAAACAAATGTTCTGAGCAAATTTCATGAAAATTGGGCCAAAAATGTGACTTCTAGAGTGTTCACATGTTTTCACTACATACATATAGAAAAAAATGCCATGTTTTTTCACCTATCTGGACCATTTTTTAACTCATCCGAGAAATCAATAAAACCAATGTTTTGACCAACTTTCATGATGATTGGGCAAAAATTGTGACTTCTAGAGTGTTTACAAGGTTTCTCTATAGCCAAATAAGGAAAACTGCCCCGCCCACAGACGGCCATGTTTTTCAACGGACCAGAACCACTTTTGAACTCAACCAACATATCATTAAGACAAACATTTTGACACAGTTAAATGAAGATTGGGCATGAAATGTGACTTCTACAGTGTTTACAATTTTTTTCCTTTTTTGACCTAGTTTTTGACCCGGCACGACCCAGTTTTGAACGCGACCGAGTTTTCATTGGGATCAAGCTTCTGATCAAGTTTCATGAAGATCAGACAATAAATTTGGCTTCTAGAGTGTTTACGAACAAATGTGGACGGACAGACAGACGGACGGACAGACGACGGACAAAAAAAGGTCACAAAAGCTCACCTGAGCAATCAGATGAGCTAACAAGAGCACCGCCTTGCGGGTGCAGACCGCTCATCTATTTTCTTTTTAAAGGTGAAGGGACTATTTTCAATCACAAAGGAGGGAGGGGTGGAGTGAAGAGGGGTGCATTGTGTGGGGGTGTGGACATTTATTACATTATGTTCCAAAAATGAAAAAAAAGGAAAAAAAAAATTCGGGGGGTGGGGGGGTGGTGGGGGGGGTTGGGGTGGGTATTCTTGGATGCGATGGTTGGAGGGTATTTCAAACATAAAATAATAAAAATAAATATTTGTGTTTTTTAACAGTTTCAACAAAAATTGGGGGGGGGGGGGTGAGGTGGAGGGTATAGTGTGAGGGTGTGGTGGTAATTTGTGAGATGAAAAAAAAAAAATTAGGGGGGGAGATTTTGGTGGGGGGTTGGGTGAGGGGGGGGGTGGGGATTTTTTGGGTGTGATGGTTGGACGGTATTTCAAACATAAAATAATCAAAATAAATAGTTTTGTTTTTTAACCGTTTAAAAAAAAAAAAAAAATTGGGGAGGGGGTGGGGTGGGGGGTATAGTGTGGTGGTCATTTGTGAGATGATCTTAAAAAAAAATAATAGGGGGGGGGGCAGTCTATTGTTGGGTGGAGTCTATTGTGGTATGTCAGGTAAGAGTAGTTTTGTCAAAGTATCAATCAAATCTAATCATAAATAAAGAAGTTATGGCAATTTTAGCAAAATTTAATAATTTGACCTTGAGTCAAGGTCATTCAAAGGTCAAGGTAAAATTCAACTTGCCAGGTACAGTAACCTCATGATAGCATGAAAGTATTTGAAGTTTGAAAGCAATAGCCTTGATACTTAAGAAGTTAAGTGGATCGAAACACAAAATTTAACCATATATTCAAAGTTACTAAGTCAAAAAATGGCCATAATTCCGTAAAAATGACATCTAGAGTTATGCAACTAGTCCTTTTACTGTACCCTTATGACAGTTTGCGAGTGTTCCAAGTATGAAAGCAATATCTATGATACTTTAGGGGTAAAGTGGACCAAAACACAAAACTTAACCAAACTTTCAATTTTCTAAGTATAAAGGGCCCATAATTCCGTCCAAATGCCAGTCAGAGTTACATAACTTTGCCTGCACAGTCCCCTTACGAAAGTTAATAAGTGTTGCAAGTATGAAAGCAATAGCTTTGATACTGTAGGAATAAAGTGGACCTAAACACAAAACATAACCAAACTTTCAATTTTCTAAGTATAAAAAGGGCACATAACTCTGTCAAAATGCCAGTCAGAGTTACATTACTTTGCCTGCACAGTCCCCTTATGATAGTAAGTGTTTCAAGTATGAAAGCAATAGCTTTGATACTTAAGGAATAAAATGGACCTAAACACAAAACTTAACCAAAATTTTCAATTTTCTAAGTATAAAAAGGGCACATAATTCTGTCAAAATGCATGCCAGAGTTATCTAACTTTGCCTGCCCAGTCCCCTCATGATAGTAAGTAAGTGTACCAAGTTTGAATGCAATAGCATTGATACTTTCTGAAAAAAGTGGACCTAAACGCAAAACTTAACCAAAATTTTCAATTTTCTAAGTATAAAAAGGGCACATAATTCAGTCAAAATGCACTCCAGAGTTATCTAACTTTGCCTGCCCAGTCCCCTCATGATAGTAAGTAAGTGTACCAAGTTTGAATGCAATAGCATTGATACTTTCTGAGAAAAGTGGACCTAAACGCAAAACTTGATGACAATAGCTAATAATTCTTTTTCAAAAAATAGATGAGCTAAAAACAACAAGGGCTGTTTGTAAAACATGCATGTCCCCCATATGGACTGTCAGTTGTAGTGGCAGCCATTGTGTGAATACGTTTTGTGTCACTGTGACCTTGACCTTGTGACCTGAATCAATGTACCTATGAAGTTTCATGATCCTAGCACAGAGCAACTCACCCTGCAGGGTGAGTGGCCCTGACAATCCACTCGCCCATCACTTTAATCTACTCGTCCTGCATTAAAAACAAGAGGGCCAAGATGGCCCTAGTTCGCTCACCTGAGAGGAGTCGGTTTATTCAATCTTTACCAAATTCAAACTTGACCTATATATTGTCCAGACAAACATCCTGGTCAAGTTTCATCATTATTTCATCTGCAAGTCATGATCAATGTACCTATGAAGTTTCATGATCCTAGGCGTAAGCATTCTTGAGTTATCATCCGGAAACCATTTTTCTAAGTTAAGTCACCGTGAACTTGACAGCCATTGTGTGAATACGTTTTGTGTCACTGTGACCTTGACCTTTGACCTAGTGACCTGATAAGCATCAATAGGGGTTATCTGCGAATCATGATCAATATACCTATGAAGTTTCGTGAACCTAGGCATAAGCGTTCTTGAGTTATCATCCAGAAACCATTTTACTATTTCAGGTCACCGTGACCTTGACCTTTGACCTAGTGACCTGAAAATCAATAGGGATCATCTTCGAGTCAAGATAAATGTACCTATGAAGTTTCATGATCCTAGGCATAAGCATTCTTGAGTTATCATCTGGAAACCATTTTACTATTTCGGGTCACGGTGACCTTGACCTTTGACCTACTGACCTGAAAATCAATAACGGTCATGTGCAAGTCATGATCAATGTACCTATGAAGTTTCATGATCCTAGACCTAAGCGTTCTTGAGTTATCATCCAGAAACCATTTTACTATTTCGGGTCATCATGACCTTGACCTTTGACCTAGTGACCTGAAAATCAATAGGGGTCATCTGCGAGTCATGATCAATGTACCTATGAAGTTTCAGGATCCTTGGCATAAGCACTCTTGACTTATCATCCGGAAACCATCTGGTGGACGGACGGGCGGACATGAGCAAAACAATATACCCCCTCTTCTAAAGGGGGGGGGGGGGGGGCATAATGAGAAAACTTCCCCCCTCCCAGAAGCCATGTTATTCAACTGACCGGAACCATTTTTTAACTCAACTCTCGTATCAAGGAAACAAATGTTCTGAGCAAATTTCATGAAAATTGGGCTAAAAATGTGACTTCTACTAAGTTCACATGTTTTCACTATATACATATAGAGAAAAATGCCCCGCCCACTGGCGGCCATGTTTTTTCACCGATCCCAACCATTTTCAAACTCATCCGAGATATCAATAAAACCAATGTTTTGACCAACTTTCATGATGATTGGGCAAAAATTGTGACTTCTAGAATGTTAACAAGGTTTCTCTAAAGCCAAATAGGGAAAACTGCCACTACATGTATATACATATAGAGAAAAATGCACTGCCCACTGGCGGCCATGTTTTTCACCGATCTCTACCATTTTCGAACTCGTCCGAGACATCAATTGAACCAATGTTTTGACCATTTTTCATGATGATTCGGCAAAAATTGTGACTTCTAGAGTGTTTACAAGGTTTCTCTATAGCCAAATAAGGAAAACTGCCCCGCCCACTGGCGGCCATGTTTTTCAACGGATCGGAACCACTTTTGAACTCAACCAAGATATCATTAAAACAAACATTTTGATAAAGTTACATGAAGATTGGGCATGAAATGTGACTTCTACAGTGTTTACAAGGTTTTTGACCCGGCACAACCCAGTTTCGAACTCGGCCGAGATTTAATTGGGACAAATCTTCTGACCAAGTTTCATGAAGATGGGACAAGAAATGTGGCCTCTAGAATGTTTACGAGCAAATGTTTACAGACGGATGGACGGACATACAACGGACAAGACCGGTCACAAAAGCTCACCTGAGCTATCAGGTGAGCTGAAAATATATTTCTATATTTATAGTTTTGATGACCTTTCTTTCTGTTCCCTTTCTCCACCACCTTGCAGATATTTTAAAATAGAACCCTTTTCCATGCTGAGTTTTAATATTTCAGGCAAACTTTTACTGAAAGACACGATTGATTTACAAATGGTAACAATATGGTAAATTTTTGCTAAGGCTTCTGATCAAGAATTATTCTGTTTATTAATAATTATTTTTTCTTTTTCTTTTTAATTAAATATTAGAAGTATTATAATTAACCAGTTGTTTTTGTTTTTTTATATTGATATTTACATTAAAATGAAATTTTATCATTCACAGAATGACCAATATATTTAACTGTGTTTTTCACTTTTAATCGATTAGCTGACAGCACTGACACCTACGAAAAGAGCGCATCCGATTTCGAGAATTATTTTGTCTGTGCCCGTTACATCATTTTTCAGTGTCAAAACGAAAGTGCAGTTTCTTTGTGTACTACTGTATTATTTGCTCATTCGAAAAATTGTTTGCAATTTGTATTGATGTGGCAGGAGTTCTGGAACTGAATTTATATTTCTAAACTTGAAAAACAGCACTCGCCCGGTCTGTCAAGTATTTAACAAACTTAACTCGCCCGACCATCAACTTTACTCGCATATGCGAGCGGTCAAGTGGATTCTTCAAGGCCTAATTATTCTTGAGTTATCATCAGGAAACCATTTTGATGTTTCAAGACACTGTGAACTTGACCTTTGACCTACAGTACAAGTAACGCGGCACAAACATAATCCGCGGCTACGCCACGGCCAGATTATTAGTACGCGGCGGCCGAATCGTGTGTTCACGCGGCGTATCGCCGTTGCACTCGGCATCGATCCGCGCAACGACGCCGAGTCTGTGTTAACCTCGCGTACTTTCGCGGAGTAAATCCGCCGCATACGTACGCGGCGGATCGAGTGAAAAGATATCCACCGACATGTACATACATGTATGTGTAGCGTAGAATTAATTACGCGCAACTGTTAATGTTTCGTTCGATTATCATTATTAAATTTGTAATCCAAAACACACTTCCGAATTTTAATGCTAACGCGACCTTTGACAAATTCTAACGTCAAATAAACAGTGCTAAAATATCCTTTGTTTCATAAAAAGAGCGTGAAAATTATGCAGACATGTAGAACGTCGTTTGGAAAGTTTGGGTGTATTTTGTGTTGTATTAATACATGAACATCACATCAAGCGTAAATCGCGTGTTCAGTGGAAAAAAAACACCCCGATTAGACGTTATTTCATCATCTCTATAAATAGTAACAAATGCCAAAATGTATTTGATACTTAAGGAAATATCGAGAATGTTTGTGTATCGTAAATATTTACCAGCATTTGCTTTAAAACTGGAATATACGGGATTATCGGGTAATTAGTAGCGATATTTCCTGTATAATAGGAACAAGATAAAACGTGTTTATATACGCATATTCAAACAATAGTTATAATAAGCTGATAATTAACAAAACAACAAATACGTCGTCACCGTCTTGATTATTGATGTGGCTTCAAACTGCTAATTTTCTCAGCTTAAATTTTATAGCAAAATCAACATGCAATTAATTTATAAATCCACCATATGCTGGAGCCTTGACCACTTGTATGTGCGAAAACATAATTACGTGACCTTGTTTATGTGTGAAATACATACACTACGGGCAGGAAACAAACTTAATTGGCCAGACAAATTAACTATGCTTACATGTATATGCTAATACAATCCGCGCACAATAAATTTATTATGATTTTTATTATTATTATAATTGTTCTTTCAAAATTTGTTAACTACATGTAACTAATAATTTTAAAAAGATTTTTTATTTCATGATGCGCATCGACTCGGCATCATGTCGCGGATAGCGGCATGCCTCGGCGGACAGATGCGAAGTTTCGCGGCGAAATGCGACTTGCCGCCGCATACTGACGCGGCTTCAACGACTGACGCGGCATCGACTCGTTTCGCCTTGTTGCCGCGGATCGCGAAATACGTTTGTTCCGCTTTGGCTGTACTGTAGTGACCTGAAAATTAAGAGGGGTCATCTGCCAGTCATGATCAATGTACCTATGAAGTTTCATGATCCTAGACGTAAGCATTCTTGAGTTATCAGCCTGAAACCATTTTACTGTTTCAAGTCACTGTGACCTTGACCTTTGACCTAGTGACCTGACAATCAATAGGGTCATCTGCCAGTCATGATCAATGTTCCTATTAAGTTTCATGATCCTAGGCGTAAGCATTCTAGAGTTATCATCCAGAAACCATTTTACTGTTTTGAGTCACTGTGACCTTGACCTAGTGACCTGAAAATCAATAGGGGTCATCTGCCAGTCATGATCAATGTACCTATGAAGTTTCATGATCCTAGGCGTAAGCATTCTTGAGTTATCATCCGGAAACCATTTTACTGTTTTGAGTCACTGTGACCTTGACCTTTGACCTAGTGACCTGAAAATCAATAGGGTTCATCTGCCAGTCATGATCAATGTTCCTATGAAGTTTCATGATCCTAGGACTAAGCGTTCTTGAGTTATCATCCGGAAACCATCTGTTGGACAGACCGACCGACCGACAGACAGACCAACTAACATGTGCAAAACAATATACCCCCTCTTCTTCGAACGGGGGCATACAAATCTCCCTTTAAAGCTTGTTACTTCCCTTGGATTGTGTTTTTTGACCTTGAAGAATGACCCTCAATCCATTTTAGGGGAAGTGGGTCGCTACCCTCATGAGTGGGAATATATGCGCGGCGTTTCCCTTTTTGGGGGATTTTTATTACTTTCTCTCTCATTATTACATTTGTACATGTTTGCACTATATTCATTTCTTTTTTTATAATTAAGTATGTTTGACAAGATTAAATTGAAAAAGAATTGAGATATAATAATCATAAGACACATCTTTAAAAAAAAATAAATAAATAGGGAAATAGTATACTTTTCAGGAGGGGGATTTGATAGATTGAGGGCCCTGAAACATGGCATATTTAGTATGCCCCATACTTTTTTCTTGTTAGATTTCTATGGCATTTTTCACAATTTTGAGAAGCTCCTGGCTCAAATTTTTAAGAACTTCATTACCCAAATTTTCATATTTTGAAATGTGATTATAATTCCTATAACCCTAAACTCACCATATTATGCATTTCCATTGGCATCATGCGATTGTCCATCCTGCTTGGAATTTCCATGGGCCGGCTCACCACCGAGAAGCCTGAACTCTCATTGGATCTGAAAAAGTCAAAATCCAAAATTATTCAATCATTTTCTCTATCCTGAAATAAACTTAATACTATTATTAACAACATTATTTCAGGTAATAAACATATAATTAGAGCAAATTCAAATGTCAATTTCTGAATAAGAAAATAATAATGCAAATGGAATATATATATAGTATTTCAGTCATATGATCACTGCATTAAATGAACCTACTCGCTCATATCTTATCTCTTATTATCATTATAATAATTATTACACGTTTGCTTTAGAGGTTTTACATCATATCCATTTATAGAACTGATTAACCTCGTTTTTCTGACTTTTATTAGACATGTAATGCGCTTTAACAAATAATCGTTGAATACGCACAACTGTAAATGTTTGGTTCGATTTTCAAATGAGCATTATCAATTTGTAATCCGAAACATGCTTCCGAATTTTAATGCAAACGCGACATTAAAAAATTGTAGCGTCAAATAAACAGTGTTTTATCCTTTGGCTCAATAAAAAGCGCGCAAAAAATATGCAGACATGTAGAACGTCGCATGGAAAGTGTGGATGTATTTTGTGCTGTATAAAAACATGAACATCATGTCAGGTGATTTACGCGTGTTCTGTGGGGAAAAAAAAACGCCCTGATTGGACGATATTTCATCACATCTTTAAATAAAAACACATGCCAAAATTTATTTGATACTTACGAAAATATGGTGATTTTTGTTTTAAATTCTTGAGCACTTTTATCGTAAATATTAACTAGAATTTGCTTTAAAACTGGAATATACGGGATTATCGGGTAATGAGTAGCGACTGGTAAAGTAGTAAGTATGCAGTTATAGATAGAAGGTATGGTTGATACGGATATATTAAGGAATTGATTGAGACTGGATTATGCGTATCTTTGCCGGAAAGGGTAAAATATAAATAAAGGATAAAATATAAATAGTCACTTAAAATTTATTTGATACAATAGAAAAACGGCAAGGTTTGTGTTAAAGAATTAACTGAGAGCTTTTATTGTCAGTATTTACCAGAAAGTGATTTATAAAATCGTATTTATAAAAAAGTATTGTCATAACTAGTAGTAGTAGTTGTGTTTCAACTGTCATACATGAATATCTTAAATATTGCAAAACTTTAAACACTGTATGCATAACATTGTCCACTTGGGCTGTTATTGGCCTTTTGGATCTGATATGAAATAAACTTAACTATCTGGGTAAGCTGGGTAACCAGAACCATAAGCACATAATTATTCCAGTAAATGACAACTGCCCAACTTGAATCTTAGGGAGAGAGAGAATAGCATATACCTAAAATAACTACACGATTAACGGACTATCAAATTTAAAGGTAATCAAAGGTAGCTGGAGTATAATAAGATAATGCTGATTTAGTACCATGGGCCTAACAGCGATTTTTTCCCTTCTATATAAAGAACCCTTAAAAGGTACTTTTAAGGGAAATAACAATCCAAGGGAAGTAACAAAATTCCAGATTGCCATCCGAAAAAATCCCAAAAGAGAGGGACAATGTCGTCAATTTTGTTCCAAAATAGCATTATCTGCAAGTTAACAAATAACATGAGCACAGAAACTGAATATTTCAAGCCCAAATGCGTTTAAATGAATATTTGAATTGATTTGTGCAATTTACACTGATATTAATAAGACCCATATTTCCCAATCTAAAGATTTCACACGCACCAATTTTCCCCATTTCACAATTTTTCAAGACAATTTTTCCCAATTGGTATAATACAGGTATTTTTCCCAATTGGCAAAAAAAATCACTGCCTTTGTGTACTGTTTTATACCTGAAATTTTGTTGTGGAACAGACCTCTGCTCAGCACTGTTACGGATATCAGCAACAATAGACTGTATTGCATGGGTCCTGTTATCTGTCATGCTTGGATTCACCATTGTGCGTGGATCCATTTGAGCAGGCATGGAAACAGAACGACCGTCTGATGGGCTATGTGGAACCATGTTTCTCATGTCAGGACTACCAATTGGTCTCTGATCCAAATGTCCAGCAGCAGTCAAACGATGATCAACTGGACTTGCCGGTACCATGTTTCTGTGATCAACGGGACTTGAAGGAATCATGTTGCGCTGATCTGCTGGACTGTGTGGGATCATGTTGCGCTGATCTGCTGGACTGTGTGGGATCATGTTCCGCATATCTTGTGGCCTGCTTGTGTTCACCATACGGTGATCCACTGGACCACGAGGATCAATTGGACTATTTGGAAGCATGTTTCTCTGATCAACTGCTGGACTTTGTGGAATAAAGTTTCTCCCATCAGCAGGGCTAGCAGGAAAACCACTCAAAGAATCGGCTGGACTTGAAGGAATAAAGTTTCTTTGATCAGCAGGGCTTGAGCCTACCAAACTTGAGGGGCTCGCTGGCACAGAATTCCTACCATTCTGGTTTACTGTAACCAGATTTCTCTTATCCTGCGAACTGAGTCCCCACATATCCATTTGTGAGTTCTCAGAACCTGTTGGTGAAACAACAGCTCTTGGATTCATCTGCTGCCGCAAGTCCTGTCCAGGGTTTCTCAATGGTTGCACAAGTTTCTCAAAGCTCTCCAATGGCTGTGCATACGGAGCATTATACATTGGCGGCAGAGCATGATCAAACATTGGCCGTACCTGACCAGGCAGCTGATCACTGAAACCTAATGTTAGATGGGTACTCTCATGAACAGTACAGTCTGATAAGGATGAACATGGTTTGAAGCAAAATCTGCATCTGTATGCAGTCTGCTCCGATGCAGGATTCCCATCCATAACTGCTGGTTTAATAGTCAACACAACCACATTTTATATTTCTTCCCCCTGTCTTAGAGGACATCCAAAAATCTGCAACAGAGGTAATATTTTATTAACTTATTTCTATTTTATAGATTTTTCTATACCATTTTAAAGGCATTTTCAGTATGAACTAATTGTTACAAATTGATTTATTATTAAAAGAGGTCGAGAGTTTGATACTGATCATCGTACTTTGTATTTAGTTCTATCAAATTTCTAGACCACAGAAGATAAACGTGCAAAATAAGTACGAAGAAAATGTTTACCTCCCAATCTAAAGGGTGCAAGCCCCATTCATATATTAGTATTAAATAACATTTCCTTTGGATTGGGGAAAATTGTGTCAGAGCTCCAGATAAGGATTTGTTAAATTCGTAACGGTACTGCCACTGATAGAAAAAAAGGAGTAACGCTGAAAATCAATAAGTACATGTACTACCATATCCAAAAATACAGGTAGTACTGTACTACCAGTGTTCTTGTATATTGAAGGGTGTATAACTTACTTTACAGAAACATTTGCTGCAATTATAATAAATATATTTAGCTTCTTAAACAGTTACTTTATTAGATTTTCTATTCTGAATTATGATACAAATAAAACTACACATTCAAACACATGACTAAATACTATTTCTTCATTTTTCTTGACAAGAAAACACAAGCCAACTAGTAAGCTAAGTAAATGACCACTAATGTCTCTGTCTCATTTCAAAAGAATCATTGCTTTAACAATTAACTGTCAAAGTTGCAAAGAAACAACAGATGCAATCAAATTGTTTAATATCGGGTCGACAATGTCTTTTTCTGGGTTTACAGATTGAATATCAGGATAGTTAGACGACCGTATGTAGCCATTATATGACAACAAAGTGTTTTTTTTAAACCGAAAGTTAGCCGGCCTTCCCCTGCGCACAGACATATTGTTTTTGACAGGTTTACAAGTTACTGGAAATCACACGACAGAATAACAATAATATCGGAACCCAGTCTACAACTTTTCCGTAATTTAAATTAACGACAAGGGACAAAATTGTCACAAAACCAGGTTTTCATTGTGAAAAAAAAATCTGATAAAGGGAGAAAACTCAAACTGAACTTTTGAAATGACCAAAAAAAATTAACCCCCTTTGTAAGTTTTTTTTTTTTTTTAAATCTATTTTTAGTCGTGGCGACCTTGACATTGGAGATATTGACGTGATTCTTTCGTGGGACACACCGTCCCATGATGGTGAACAAATGTGCCAAATGATTTTAAAATCTCACAATGAATGACATAGTTATGGCCAGGACAAGCTCATTTATGGCCATTTTTGACCTTTGAACTCAAAGTGTGACCTTGACCTTGGAGATATCGACGTAATTATTTCGCGCGACACACCGTACAATGATGGTGAACAAATGTGCCAAATGATTTTAAAATCTGACGATGAACGACATAGTTATGGCTCGGACAAGCTCATTTATGGCCATTTTTGACCTTTGAACTCAAAGTGTGACCTTGACCTTGGAGATATCGACGTAATTATTTCGCGCGACACACCGTCCAATGATGGTGAACAAATGTGCCAAATAATTTTAAAATCTGACAACAGGGGTGTCAATTGGCCCAAATTTGAAATCCGGAAAATTAAGCCGTAGGATAAAGGGAAGAGAGGGCCCAACCCCCCGAGCCCTAGCTTATTGTTCTTTTTTTATAGTCTTTCTAGGTGCAATTTCTGGTGAGTACAATGCGAAATATGATTAACCAAACCATCCGTAACACCGCAGGTGTATTTGTCATTCTAAACAAATGATATTAAGAACTTCGAAATGTAATTAACAAACCAGCGTATCCGAAAACGACTGTCCGAAAACATGTCGCGATACATCATTTGCAAATGAAATAAAATATGCATATCGTTTTACTGCAGAAAATGAAAACCAGTAACCAGTAACCTAGCAAATACGCAGTCAATATATAATTTGATTAACATATTGTTTTAAAATATGATATTGCAGTGCTTTACTTTGCCAGTGCCTGCTCATGTCAGTGCCAGCCACTTACCAATCAGATATCAATAAATAAAATCGGTACCAAGCGCAAATGTCCGGAATGCCGACGATGCTATAACAATATTCGTTCTGAAATGATCCCGCACTAAAAGAATTTTGTCCCTACCCCCACCCGCCTTAAACAAACTCATCGGATTTACATTCACCTCAAAATCAACCCTGGACGGCTCAAATCCGGATTTCCGGAATAATCCGGAAAATTGACACCCCTGGACAATGAACGACATAGTTATGGCCCGGACAAGCTTATTCCGCCAGCCCGCCAGCCAGCCAGCCCGCCAGCCAGCCAGCCAGCCCGCCCGCATTCGCCAATCTAATAACCAGTTTTTCCTTCGGAAAACCTGGTTAAAAAGCGCCGTTAGGTTAGAGACCAACAAATCACGCCGTGCTGACGTGGACGTATCGGTACTGCCAGATTTTTTTGTAAATGCCTAAAAAGGGATATTCAAGTCGTAATTGTACGTCCAGTTAATAAAAATAAATGCGTAAACCTTCATGAAAAAGCCGTATTTACGGCTGTACGGCCCTTATCTGGAGCTCTGTGTGTTCTTTTTACTTAAAGTGGGGTGGTCTTTTGCTTACAAATACTTACAAATTGAGAATATAAGTATTTTCAATACTACATTAAACATGATTAAATTCATGCAGCTGGATAGGAAGATGAACTAAAAGTGAATATGTATTTTTTTTAAGTATTGATTTTAACTATTTTTTTGGAAACCTTCAATCAGAATTTTAGACAGTGAGGACAAAATCTGTGCTTGGGAATGGACAATAAACCCAACTCTGTCCATAGAAATCCAAGTAATTAAACATCAAAGTTAACATTTTTTCAAGGTGTATGGTAACTAGAGTTGCATTATATTGATTGTAAAAGAATTGCTTTAAAGTCATTCATTCCTTATGAAGTTGATGTCAATCTATGAAATATTTATGTGTTAAGAATCTGCATGTTTGGTATCTAAAGCCTATCGAGAGTAGCTACAGCAAGATTGCTTGGTCAGCTCTGTCAAAATCAACAAAGTATCGTTAGGAAATCTTAGTAAAATAAAATTATTCACCAATTAAGACAACATATTATTCTTTCAATCATTTAAATCCTAGTTTTGCTTTTGCTTAAAAAACACTGGGTGTATCAATCTTCAAGTACGAAAGGTATTTGTTTTATTGATAAATCTCACATTGACCAAGTAAACAATTGCCACTAGTTCAATGTATGTGGATTTTTTTGTTTGATGAAGAATAAGTATTTATAAATACATGTCTTCCACTTGTGGTGCCAAAATAGTTGGTATACGAACGTTGATTGTTATTGTTTACATTTCGATATTTCCGCGCATGCGCATTGACTGGAGGGCAAAAACACTGGTTACAGTAACGTAAAGCATGTATAAAGGGCTTTTGCTTCGTCAATATTTTGATAACAAATGCGAAATAAAAATGAATATCTTTAAAAAAAATAGTGCTAATATATTATATTTAGTACCAATAAATGTATATTCACATATATATATCGATCCCTCTTCATAAAAACAATGTAGTTATAAGCATCAGAGTAAACGTGGTGGGAATACTAAATACTGACAATCCCACAAAACAAAACAATGAAATTGCCTTATTGTTTCTGATAGTAAGACTTTAATAAATGATATTGCAAAAATAATAAAACACTTATTAATTTGATAATAATTATAAGTGGTATGGATAGGTTTTTTTTCATCAGCTTGTAAGAGGTGCATTTAATCAATTATCAAACAAAGCCAAAAACGGAATACATAAAAAATTTAAATGTTATGGTTATATACTTTTCCAATCAATAAATTTTCGTTTCGTTAACATTGAATGCCAATGTTAATCAATTTTATCATACAAACGCGGAAAAAAACCTGCATATTATGCAAATTGAATTGTCTTCGCATGTATATTGAAATCTCTTTACTAGTGACACGGAGCGTATATTGTCATCTAGAGTCCGTGCTAGTGATAATTTAAAGTCGAGCATTCTATTATAAACACATTATAAATTTCATTTCTTTAACGCAAGTATTTTTTACCATATTAGCTTCTTTTCATGATGGTATTGTGTACACTGAAGTAACGTAAAATCTTTACACGTACTAGCGAAGTTTACATTTGCCGGATCCCTTAATTACGTAGCAGTAATACTGCACAATATGTTAAAATTATATTTATTGAACACTGTATTATAATGATTCAATTAACTGGCTAATATAATGCACTAGTTCCTGTTAATCCATTTCTGACAGATTTCGTCATTTTGTCATGTTGAAATATTTTATTGAAGCCACTTTTCTTTTTTGCTTTAAAATTTGGCTTTACTGATTTCTCAAAATGCCAAGAGATGTCATGGAGGTATCGTGAATTGTGTTTAATGAACAGACAATCGTCTGCAACATGTGGTTTATGGCATGGACCCAATGTGCCTTGGTTTATGACACCCTGTTGTCTTTGTCTGGACGGTCTCCGATCATAACGAGATAATCGATTTGTGATGAACAAAGGTGCAATTTAACACCTATGCTGCAACACAGAGTGTCAAAACTGGTGTAACAATTAAAGGGATCTTTTCACGCTTTGGTAAATTGACAAAATTGAAAAAAGTTGTTTCAGATTCGCAAATTTTCGTTTTAGTTATGATATTTGTGAGGAAACAGTAATACTGAACATTTACCATGGTCTAATATAGCCATTATATGCATCTTTCGACGATTTTAAAACCTAAAAATTATAAAGCGTTGCAACGCGAAACGATTGAATAATTTGGAGAGTTCTGTTTTTGTCGTTAAATTTTGTGAAACTACGAAGATTGCTTATATAAGGTATAAAATACTTCACATGTATGTACTCGGCGGAATAGCTCAGTAGGCTAGAGCGTTTTACTTCAGTACTCTGGCAGGACTCCAGGGGTCACTGGTTCGAAACCTGGTCCGGGCAATGTTCTTTTCCTTTTTTTAATTTTATTCTTGATTTTTTACTGGAGCTTTTACGATCCAATGTTTACATTTATCGATATAAAGCATTTAATGAATAAGTTAAAAAATGCCAAAATCTGTGAAAAGGCCCCTTTAAATAAATCAATAACATTAATCGATAAAATTTATTTAATGTGTAACAAGGTTAGTTTTTTTAGACATATAGAGGTTACTACATGCATACAGGTATGTTGCTAAGATAAAATCTATCTATTTGTTGTTTGTCTTCATCCTCAATTGTTTTCGTTCATTAAATCTATTTTATTCTGAAAGAATTACAATTTCTGAGACTTGTTTTAACTTCAAATGGTCGCAAAGAAGTGCAAGTAGAGAAATTTTGTGGTAACCATATACCGTATGTGCTCTTAAATGGTTTTCCACTCCCGAGTTCGTTTGAAGTAAAAACAAATAATAACAATATTATTCAAAAATAAAGTTCCTTGCATGCTTATGTCTTTTCAGACATCATAATTAAAATTATATTTGATATTATGCATGATTATCAACAAAAACGTTGATTTTGTCAAGGCAGTACTATGAGATAGATATTGAGATAGAGCTTCTGTATATGCGCTTTTGCCCTCCAGTAGAAACTCGGGTCATTTAGCAGGTGCGCGTGACGTCACTCGTCAACGTTCGTATAAATATAAAATGTGATATTCCCTTAAAAATAGTACATTAATGAGCTTAAAGCTTACATTTTTGGAAATGGTTGAGGATGTCATATAATTAATTATTATGAGGACACTTCATAGTGTACATATTCCGAGTACGAGTTCTAAAACAATCAGTGGTTGTTAATAGTTAATGCGCAGGTGCAACACATTTATCATAATAACAAAAATACCTTAACAATACTTAGATGTATGCAATAAAATGTATTTAATAATAGATCGATATTCTAAATATTGAAACATAATTTGATCAATTACCTATCAAAATTATTGACTATTGTTTTACTAAAATTACTTGTTTGTACTTTCGGGTCAATACGGCCGAGCGATTTTTTGGAAAATTTATAGATATAGTAGATTGGTGTTTGCATATTTGGAACTCACACAATATTTTGCAGGTTAAATATAAGCTACATGGTTAATAAACTAGCTTCTCGACGCTACGTTGCATCAATTTTTAAGCAATTCTCCGTCCCATCGATTTACAAATGGCGGACATTGGCGTTCAAGGGAGGCAATAAGTTATTGTCCAAAAACAACGCCGAACAGTAAGCGGTGCGATTGTCGATATTTATCAAATGCGCGCGCTCCCTCCTTTTCCCTTTGCCGCGCAATTTATTTAAGACATTAATACAAAAACTATACAACCACTAAACGCTTTTAAATATAGATCTAGCGAATCGGTTGTCGTATGATTGAAAAATGCGACATAAACTTGTACAAAACAGAAATAACCCTTACTACTGTATTTGTGGAATTGAATGATAAACGACGAAATCCAGGAGGCGCTGGAAGAGGTTATAAAGATGATTTATTTTAAGGACTTATACGCCGCTCGAGTAACGTGTTTTAGGTAAACAGCTACAAATATGATAAGACACTAAGGACGAAGTCGGACATATGGACGGAAGGAGGAACTCTCCCATCGAACCATCAAACCAACTTATTGGCAGGTCGCTGTGGCGTAGAGGGTATGGTGTCCGCTTCGCGACCGGGAGGTCACGGATTCGACCCGGATTAGGGATGCGTTCGTTATATCTCACCAAATACGCATAATACTGGTTCTACCCAGGAAATCGATTCGAGAGCGTTTCAAAAAAATTAAGCTTTCGGTGCAATTGAGTTTAAATAAATAGGTTTAATCTAACCCACCAACAACTTTTATTTACGATCTATGCACCGGGATAATTTATTTCTTGCTCTCATAAAAGTTTTGACAATTTGGAAAAAAAAATTCAATAAAACTGATTAACTTAGTAACTCAGTTCTTACTAAGTAAAATATTGCTGAATTATATGTTATATCTATTTTGTTATTGCAATTCATAATGTAATGTTAAGAACCAAAAAAAAAAGTTAAATAAAACTCAGTAACTTAGTAACTCAGTTCTTACTAAGTAAAATATTGCTAAATTATATGTTAAATATAAAAATGTAGCAATCTAAATTCCATGTAGCGTCTACAAAATTAAAAAAAAATCTCAATTAGAATTATAATTTTGTTCACATTCATAAATTGTTTTATTTCCAATAGCAAAAATAAAATGATAAAGCTAAAATGAAATGAACCTTATGCAATGGTTACAGTATCTCTAATGAAGACTAATGACACTGTCTGTTGCTCAACAGCTCTAAATTCCTCACCTATGCCAGGTGTGAAATGTCATGTTTTTTTAGTAAACATCCCAAACCAAATGGGTCCTGCTTCACAAGTGACACATTCCTCAAATAATTAGACCAATTAACAACAACATTTATACTTTTATTTAATTTTACGTAACAATAACATAGTCCAGCACATAATCTCATAATACATTTTCTAAATCAAATCATAAATTTTCATTGTTATTCTGTAATCAACTATAAATCATTTCGCCGAACCGGTTTAACACCTACTATTTATAATCAATTCGCCGAACTGGGGTTTCGCCGAAACCTCCATAATTCATCACCGTCCCTAATGCGCATGTGCAAAAGGTCGAAATGCACTGAATTGTTGATGGCTACATCGAACTTAATTTGTATTAATATAATCTGAATTGAAAATACTGATTTAAAATAAATATTTATGCATCTCAACCTGCGTTATATTGTTTTTTGTATGCATGATTACATTTAACAACGATGGTTTATCTTTGTTAATTGTTTTAAGATACCTAGATATATATATATTTATATAAACAACTTACCCCAACTTTAATAGTTGTTTGCGACCTGAACTGCGCCATTTTGACCTCTGTTAACAGTGCATTCTTTGATATCAAGTTACCTCACCCGGTAAGATTTAAATAAACACACACAAACGAGAAAATAACACTGAATGAAACAAATAAGTTCACAGCGTGTCAATCACATTTATTTTAACTAAATTAGCTTAATTAGATCCAAAAAACTAATACTTTACTCTTTAGCTGCGTGCCTAAAAATTTTGCTGTTGTTCATATAAGCGTGGTTTGTATGGTTATCACCGGGCCGTATAATAAATGCCTCGTGTATAGTTGATGCCCTGTGGTTTGTATTGTTATCACCGGGCCGTATTATCGATGCCCCGTGGTTTGTATTGTTATCACCGGGGTGTATAATCAAAGCCCCGTGGTTTTTATTGTTATCAACGGGTGGTATAATCGATGCCGGTGGTTTGTATTGTTATCACCGGGCCGTATTATCGATGCCCCGTGGTTTGTATTGTTATCACCGAGGTGTATAATTGAAGCCCCGTGGTTTGTATTGTTATCAACGGGTCGTATAACGATGCCGGTGGTTTGTATTGTTATCACTGGGCTGTATTATCGATGCCCCATGGTTTGTATTGTTATCACTGGGCTGTAAAATCTATGCCCCGTGGTTTGTAGTGGGGACGATTGAACTTTACGGGCACGCAACATTTTTCATCAAACAGCGTACCCTAACCCTTAACACCTTAAACATAACAACTAACGCAAAACCTTAAAATCCTTTTTTATCCTATATATTTCTTTGGTATCAGGGGCTACCGCCCCTAAGCCCCTGCTTTGTCGATGGTGGTAAACAACTGCGTACCGGTAAAGTTCAATCTAGCCTTGTAGTGTTGCCACCGGGCCGTTTAATGGATGCCCCGTGGTTTTGTATTGTTATCGCCGGGGTGTATAATCGATACCCTGTGGTTTGTATAGTTATCACCGGTATCACCGGGCCGTATAATCGATGCCCAGTGTTTTGTATTGTTATCACCGGGGTGATAATCAATGCCCCGTGGTTTGTATTGTTATCACCGGGGTGTATAACCTTTGCCCCGTGGTTTGTATTGTTATCAACGGGGTGTATAATTGATGTCTCGTGGTTTGTATTGTTATCACCGGGGTGTATAATGCCCCGTGGTTTTTATTTAATGCTTTCCAGTGGGTTATAGAGAAATATCAGGGAAATAAAACTGGTATTTCACTGTTTTAAACAGTGTTTTGTATTGTTATCACCGGGGTGTATAATCGATGCCCTGTGGTTTGTATTGTTATCACCGCAGGGTCTTCCCCAGGCCATTTAAGCCCCCCTTCCTGGGGCGCTTGAATTTCGAAATCAGAGTCCCCGGGGCGCTTGAAATTTTCCGATCAGTGTATTCTTCAGTAAAAGAAAGTGGAGATTGTCCAAAAAAATCAAGGTTTCCCTATCAGTGTATCAATATTCCCTGTTTTAAAAGAGCACTCGGTACCTACTTTCACAAGTAATCGCCATAAACACCACATGGGGTAATGGATAATCCACTGATAAGAGAATAGCATGACGCGCGTATCGATTATTCTAGCCACATTACACGGTCATTTAAATGCTGACAAGGATGTATCTGGTAATTTTCCAGTTGTCAAACTGTTTAGTTCATCGTCCAATTGGTTACGCGAATGCTTATGAGGGCGGGGTTAACTATCGACCATTTTTGATTGACGTCGGGCATGAAGAAAGAGTTTATCGCAGCTTGATTAGCAAGTAGCATTTGAGTAATATAAAACCGGTAATTAGTACAGTACAGAACATTAAAGACGGTTTCGGGCATCATCATCACACCTTTTTACTGTAAACAAGTGTTACCTATGACTCATAATTAATACGAGAAATTAATTGCAAGTGGTAAACAATTAAATATTATAGCGGTTACAATTATGTGATAACAATTGATTTAATTCCAGTACATGTATATTTCAACATGTCCATTTATAGAACTGATTCACTTCGTTTTTCTGATATTTATTCGACATGTAATGCGCTTTAACAAATTTTCGTTGAATTAATTACGCACACTTGTAAATGTTTCGTCCGATAATCGATAGTAATAAGACTGATGATGGCAACCGGCCGTGATCCTCGTGAACAACATGAATTTCATGCATAATTCCGTCAAAACATTTATTCGACTCGTAAAGTGTGTAAACAAATTATCGTTGAATTTATAACGCAACGGTTAATATTTGTTGGAATCTTATGGGAATAATTAAATTTGTAATCCGAAACCCATTACCGTAAGTAGATTTTAACGCGTTTTTAATCCGAAACACACTTCCGAATGTAAATGTTACCGCAACGTTAAATATTTTTGCTTCAAATTAGCAGTGCAAATTTATTTTGTGTCGAATCTTTTTCTCAATTAAAAAGAGCACGAAAATTATGCAGCATGTACAACGTCGCGTCTATTGCATACAAATGGCGTGTATTGAGCGTTTTAACAAGCACACAACAGGTCAGGGGATTGACGCATATTCAGAGGCAATATTTCATCAAATCTATAAATAGTCACTTAAAAAATGGCAAGGTTTGTGTTAAATAAATAACTGAAAGCTTTTATCGTAAATATTTACCAGAAAGAGATTGATAAAAACGGGTAATAAATAGAAACTTGAAAAATAGTAAGTATACAGTAATAGAGTCGGGTTGAAACGGATGTATTGGGGAATCGTTCGAGTCGGGATTTTACTATCTGTGCGGAAAAGTTTTAAAACAATTAAGCAAAATAAAAAAATATATTTTTAAATGACTGGGGGATTTTTTTTTAAGAGTCATAGCGCACCAAATGACGTCTTTTGACGCTGTTTTTCTTTGAGTTATAACGCACCACAGAACGTGAATTGACACGTTTAATTAAAAAAAAAATCAACGTCGGGAGGGGACACCCCTTCCGAACCCACCCCCGGGGCGCCTGAACAAATTCCTCGGGAAGGCACTGCACCGGGATGTATAACCGTTGCCCCGTGGTTTGTATTGTTATCACCGGGGTGTATAATTGATGCCCTGTGGTTTGTATTGTTATCACCGGGCTGTATAATCGATACCCCGTGGTTTGTATTGTTATCACCGGGGTGTATAAATTATGCCCCGTGGTTTGTATTGTTATCACCGGGCCTTATAATCGATGCCCCGTGGTTTGTATTGTTATCACTGGGTCGTATAATCGATGCCCCGTGGTTTGTATTGTTAACACCGGGGTGTATAATTGATGTCCCACGGGGTATAGTGGTATCACCGGGGTTTGTAATTCATTCAATGCCGCCTGTGTTGTTATCACCGGGGTTCGTAATTCATTCCACGCAGCCTGTGTAGTTATCACCATGGTTTGTAATTTATTCCAAGCAGCCTGTGTAGTTATCACCAGGGTTTGTTATTCATTCCACGCAGCTTTTGTATTGTCAACGGGGTTTGTAATTCGTTTCATGCAGCCTGTGTAGTTCGCATCGGGGTTTGTAATTGATTTCAAGCAGCGTGTGTAGTTATCACCGGGGTTTGTAATTCACTCCATGCAGCCTGTGTATTTATCACTGTGGCTTGTAATTGATTACATGCAGCCTGTGTAGTTATCACAGGGTTTTGTAATTCATTACAGGCAGCGTATATAGTTTTCTTTGGAGTTTGTAATTCACTCCCCGCACTTTGTTTCTTTAATGTGTTTGGTCTTTTTTTTTAATTCTAGTGTCGTGAGTACGCGAGAAAGATGGCAGAATCAAAATCGGTATGGTTCCATAGAATAAAACGTTATTGAAATAACATTTGAAAGTTAATAATGATATATTCGTTTTTTAGATGGTCGCTTTAGCGACCGTCTAATGTGCTTGATGTAAAATTCAGGTCGATACGGCCTGGGTATGATTAGCCCAATTCCCGCTTACACTACGCGTGAAGAAAGAGTTGTATAATTTATGCAAGAGGTTTGAGTTCTCAAATTATGTTAATTCACAAATGGAAACATTATATTAATATCGTGTTAAATGCAATAGTTTCGAATGGTGTTTTATAGAAAAGAATAAAAAAAACAATGATCGTATTGCACGTGTCGCGGAGGAGATTGTTTATGAATGATTAAAATAGTCCACTTTCTGCTGCGTCTGCGTGACGTAGTATTTTCGCTCATCTCATTCATAAATCTGAGGCTGGCGATAAACAAAGGGGAGTCCGGGTGAGAATTACGCACTAGTATAAGGTTACGCTTGTTTATATTCACAGGTCTCAATTAATAACACGTTGACCACGAGTTCAACAATTATTACCGAGATACGATAGACAACATAAAAATGATTCATTATCGCTGAAACTGTTAAAAAACATTTAAATATAACAAGAATATTCTCTAAAAAATGTAGTCTTGCTGTTTTGAAATAAGGTTTGGAATTTTGGTTTCTAAATAACTTAATTAAAAACAAAAGTTTAATTATAGTGTTTTTTACTTTTAGTCGCATATTTACCGCATTATAATGTGTGTTATAATAGGCAAACCATACATTAGTAAAATTCAATCTGCCTTCGCACATAGAAGGAATGGGTCAATTAGGTGCTGCGTTTCCTTTGCTTACTTCAGTTAGAGGTCAATTCTTTACGTAAAAGCAATCACAAGGCCCCGGCTTCAGAGGAATTGCGGAGCGTTCTTACATAATTAAAGTCATAGTCGCATGGTATTTGCGTTTAGCGTCCTATTTGGTCACGTGGTTCTTTTTCGCGGGTGTTTTGGCATTCATGATATGAGGCTATTAATAGATGCGCCTGTCGATAAACAAAGGAAAGTTTACGGGCGATAACAACGCAATAGGTTACGCTCTCACATACAACTCAATGACGTAGTACAGGTCGTAAATTGAGAGATTTGGGAAAAAGTTGACGCTTACTTATATTCTCAATTTATAAAACGTTGAACATAAGTTCAACAATAAATTCACCGATACGATAGACTAAAAAAAATCATAATCGCTTAACCCGAATATAACAAATAATTTATAATAATAATACGAATGACCTGTTTCATAACCTCGTTGAAGCTACTGCATCGGGTATTTCTGGAAAGCGTTCTTGGTTCTCAACACATAGCGGCGATCTTTTGTATTTACGGGTGCTAGCAACGCAATAGTAGAAGCTTAGTAGAAGGGTTAGCTTGTTTATATTCACAGTTCTCAATACATTGACAGTTGGATATGAGTTCATCAATTACTCAGGCATACTATAGGCAACCTCGAAAATGCTTTATAATCGCTAAAACCGAAAACAACTAAATATATTATATGAAATATATTTATAACAATACATGTCTTTTAAAAATGTAGTCGGCGTATACGCCGACTTTGAAATAAAGTTAGCAATTTACTTTTCTAAATAATTGAATACAATTAAACAAAAGTTAAACTATTGTGTTGTGTTTTTCACTTGTAAGCTGCATATTCACCGCATGAAATGTGTGTTAGCATTGTCAAACCACACATTAGTGTGAGTAAATAAAAAATATACTACGGGAGAGCACTTCATATGTGTCCTCATATGCCTTGTTATGAGTATCTTTCTTCATTATCGAAATATATCGTATGTTTATATTTGATTTAAACGCAGTTTTCTTTCGTCACATTTAAATCACACGTCAATAGCGCCGTCATGCGAAAATGGGTCTTATGCGTTTCGGCAAGCGTTTGTTAAACCCAACATGTGCTCTTGCGCAGTCAGGCCATAGGCGACGCTGTTCGCTTTAAAATCACTCAATATGTTATGTTTCTCCTTACCAGAAGGAGGGATAGCTGAGTGGGCTATTTATATGAAGGGCGCATATGGAATAAGACCCATTTTCGCATGACGAGGGTCATTACAAATCTCATTGCGAATTGAAAATCCCACATTTAAAAACAATGCTTTTTGATACAAAATTGAATTCAAAATAGCAAACTTGTTAATAATGGCAGCCTATCGACGCATTAAGGAATGATTTCCAGACGTGCTGACCAAGTACGGCAAACATTGTGGTATGATAATTAAACGATTTTCTCTTATCGTGACACTATACTATTTCGCTAATGATTGTTTTCTCATCTTGGAGGCGAAATTGAAATTCTGCGAGATGGATTGTAACGCGTAATTGTAACAGGGCCACAATTTGTGTCGTTTGAGCATACAGAGAGTAGTCCGGAATTTCTTACACTGAACAGTGCTACATCCTTTGAATTGAGCACATACGCAGTGATGTAGCAAAAATTCAGAGGTTGTATGTCGAATCAGCTTATTAAATATTCGAAAATATTCATGCGTGTCTGTTTGAGTTATGTTAAAGTCACTAAGATGAAAACTGAAACAGCTTCGCCTAAAAGCGCATTAGTGCTCTATACCTATGTTTATGTTAGCGTTGTTGACACCGTGTGAACTGCTCGGGTAACAAGTAAAGCATAAACAGCAATGTTTATATACTTTTATTCCTCCATATACAAGATACGAAGATTATTGTATATTTTGAATTTGTATATGGTGTCAAAAATCAAAAGTTTTGTACACGGAACTTTCATTATGAATTTATATTCTTGGTGAGATAGTCATTTGATATTAGAAAAAATATTCCTTTAATATGATGGTGACTGCAAATTTTCTTTATATTAAGTTCTCATTACCATTTTCATCATACTTTCTTTGCTTTCAGAACTTCCAAAAAAGCATGCTGTTTTTATTTTGTCTTAGTTATTTCTATGAAATAATAAGGATGATAAAAAGTGCACACAAAACTCGACCCGTGCGCTATGACACACACTTTTTTAAGTTGAATGGCGTGTGTTCATTTCAAACTTGCGATTGATTTTGAAAAATGAATTGCGTGTTAAATTATGCAATAGCGAACATCTTCAGTGCCTTCAGCGCTTAGATTGTTTTTGCAATATGGTATGGTGCACATACTGTTGTTTAGTTACAACGTTTTATGACAGGCTTTGTTTATTATTTCGATTATAACCTTCCTAAAGAAGCATTCGTATTGATATTACCAGTGCTTTGTACGTAGTGGTTATCTGAATGCAATTGTGCCTTATACCAAGTACTTATTTTTTAGAAGTCAAGAAAGAGAGCATATGTATATAGCAATCCATATTCTCTTGCTGGAACTTTGAAGTATGACTCTTTTGCGATGCCAACATCAAGCCGTACAGGCACAGTTCCCCGAGTTGGATCATTAGGTGCCAGGCAAATGCAAGGGACATCGTATGCAACTGCTCAGGTAAACATGTTCAATCGAACTCTTCACTACTTCACTCGCGTTTACACGGAGTATGCTATGAAAGAAATTGTTTGTCCATTGCTTGAGCTTTAATTCGCTCGTCTTTGTTAATATGTTCACTCAGTATAACAGTTTCATAATATTTTGTCCGACCTTTCACATTTTAAAAATTTTTTGACGCTATTTTGTATAATCACTGTTTAGACCAAGAATGGACGTACTGCTAAATATACACAAGAAAGTCCTGCATTTTCCGGCTCCATAACATTACCAGTTTTGCCATCAGAAGCCGAACAATATTATAGTTTGATCAAGTCAACGGGTTCATATATGCCCGTAAACGAATCTCTGGATGTATTCGTTCTGTTAGACTGCGACGAGCACACAAAATTCATAAAGGTAGTTTTTTTAATTCAGCGTACTGTTTTAAACCGCTAGGTGACATTGTTTTCTCAAGTCAAAACATTTTAATAATATATTGTCACAATTCAATTTCGTTTTCAAGTGCAGTATGTATGTTTAATTTTTTTATCGATGGCTTTGAGATGATTAAGAAATTGTACCGTAACTTATTAGGCTGTGAGATACTTGTGTGTTTTATTCTAGTTTGTGTTACTGGTGTTGACAACAAAGTCAAAAAGATTACTGTTTATTCCAGATATTATTTATTACAGGCAAATTCCCCAGTGATTGTAAATCGCAAAGGATCATGCTACACATGCACATGTTCACCAGACAGGACACAATTCGTTGATAATTTTGAAACGCCCACTCCAGGTAAGCAAACGCTGGCTGTATATATAGAGGATATTTATTGAATTCTGTGGAATATCGATTTTATTTCACGAGTGGTCTTAAAAAATAATATTTTCACGAGTGGTGCAGCCATGAGTGAAAATATGTATTTTTTATGATCACGTGTGAAATAAAATTGATATTCCATCGAATCCCCCAAAAAATCTTTTTATTTTATGCTTTTTTCACCGTTTATTGACATTGTCAAAGAGTTTAACTGGATAATTTTCGCTGTGAAAACAGTGAAATACCAGTTTTATTTCACTGATATTTCTCTATAAAACAACGCAAAGGATAAAATAAATACGCGAAAACACTCGTACTCGTGCCACATTTTTTGCACATTTAAAATGTTAGGCATAAATCTAGTGTTTTTTTTTCCCTTAACCGACCCCATTTTAGTGCTGACTATTAATCTCATTTAAAGATTATTTCACTGTGAGAATGTGTATACCTGTTTTAAGCATGTTGGTTTAACTCCATCATATTTAAAGAATTTTGCTACTTGGTTTCCTTGTTTTTGAAGTGTGCAAAATGGTATTTACATTAAAATAAAGCAAATAACAACAAGTTACGCCGACCTCAATTCCTAATTATGTAAGTGAACATAACCAATTTGGTTGCTGGTTGCACTTTATGTTGCGTGTTTATATTGTATATTGAATGTTAATCGATGTATAATTATGTTGCTTTTATCAGAGGTAGACCGATTACATCCCGAATGTGTTCATATCTTTGTCGTGAAAATCATTTTCCAAGAATATCTAAATAGAGCCGGTCTGGAAGATTGTCCTGTCCTTAAAGGTATTGGAAACTTACAGTGTTCAGTCGAATGCACAAATGTAATTAAGTGTAAATGACTGAAGTTATATTGAAATATTGAAGAAAACAATTATGCTATATAAAATAATTCTTCATGCTTAGCATTGACCGTTCCAAGGCGGTGCCCAAGCTGTATTCAACTTCATTTGCTATGTGTGAAGTTGTGTGCTGTGCTGTGCCGTTCGGCAATTGGTCACTTGTAAATAAAGGACCTGGGGAATGTTTTAATAAACATCGTAGTACACATTTATGATACGATACATTTTTCGAAGATGTGTTATTGCTAAAGTCCATACATATGATAATGAATTATCAGTTCTTAATAAATAACATTGGCATATCTAGCGCCTAGATATTTGATGAGAATGGTGGGCTAGTTCTTCTACTTACTAAGATTACAAAATTATCTCGTGAGTTAAAATTTTCGTACGATCGTTAATGAAACGACCCCAGACGCGGTTGAGAATGGAATTGCTGTGCTGCCGGGGGAGGTGAAGTTTCACCTTTTTTTACTTTCATATTATAATAAATAATATACATGTTTTGTATTACATTGTATATACCGGTAATTTGTTAGCTTACATCCGTCACGATAACTGTAATTGCAGATGCATGTGGACATGACTATGCTAGCAATATCGCATATGGAAAAGAGGTACTTGTTACTCATTACTGACCTAGTAATTTTCGTCATCAGTCGTATCTCGCCTGAAGTATGGTATTGAAATAAATAGACACTCCGATTCATTTAATGTAATATTTACCATTAGTTTTGACTGGGACTGTGGAAAATGCATGAATTGCACTACTGGATATATACATACTTTAAAATAATGGTTTGTAGTTTGACATTAACATTTAAACTTCTTTGCACTCAGTGTTATTGTCTAATTTTATTCATATTTTATGATTCAGTTTTGTTATTTCAGTTAGATGAGTCACATGAACACATAGTTCCATTTTTGGACAACAAGTATGTTGTGCGTGTTGACGGAAGTTACTCCGTTTTACGGACAAATTTCGGTACATTAAAGTGTCTAACTTGCAAAAATGGTAACAGCTGCAAACACACGCAATTTGTAAATGAACTGCTGAACCAATCAGTAGAAGATATGTCTGAATGCGTGCATAAAATTCATTGTGAAATTCATATTATGAGCAACAAAAATAATTACGAACTCAAGTGCTTTTCCTCTCATAAGATCCCCTTTATATTGGATAATTGCGCCATAAATAAACGATCTTCCGATCTGTATCCAATAAATGATGGTATTCGTCAAGTGTTACCAAGGCATCAAAAGAAATGTATGATTTGCCAAAATTTACAATTTGAACTCAAACCAGTGGAACATGTGTCTACATTCCTTTCGAAGTACGAGTGTGTCCCTGTTCAAGGTGAGTGATTACTAGAATGAATCTAAATCGTAATGTTGTATTTGGTTTTATTGGATTAAAAAATGCTCCTCATGTGCATTTCCTTCTAATTGTGATAAAAATTATTCCAAAAATGCTGTTCTTAGTACCAGTGCCAATGTAGTATTATAAGTGTGTAACCTGTAAGCTAGATTAAAAAAAATACAGCTTGTTAAATAAAACCATTGTTTTTAAGTGTACGAGAGGATATGCGTGGCAACCGGTTGCAGTTCCGTTACATGTTATGATGGGCAACAAGACTGTGTACTGAACATGGGGCGATTTCTCATCCACTACGAAGTGCTGAGGGATTTCATGTTTCAGTATCTGTATTCGAGGTAACGCTTCTGTTCGCACTCTCAAAGTTTAATTGTGAAGATTTTTCACATAGTTTAGATCTGGTTGGACGTAGCGTTTTAACTACTACTACTTCTACTACTACCACTACTACTACTGCTGCTGCTGCTGCTGCTGCTACTACTACTACTACTACTACTACTAAAACTACTACTAATAATACTACTAATACTACTATTACTTATACTACTACTTATAATAATAATAATAATAATAATAATAATAATAATACTTATACTAATACAAATAATGATGCTTAATTAATATTAATGCTGAGTTCTGTGCAAGAGTATATATTATCTATATACGTATTGGTTGTTGATATAACGGTTAAAGCAACATATACCATTATTGTAGATCAACAATGTTCTTCTTTTACAACGTCTGGCTGCAACATCAATCCGATAACGGGAACACGCAATTTGCCCGAATATTCTCGTACATGTACTTTCGACAGACGTGGTTCGCTTATCTGCAGTTGATGGACATTGACTTTGAAGCGGATTTTACGTGTCGTGAATGTGGTCCATCACCGGTCAGTCCATGCTTTTTGATGGCACATGCCTGTCTTTTAAAAAAAACTTTTTATGTAGCGATGAGGACATACTTCTGGAAAAGCAGACTTCCAAACTTTCTGGCAGATATGTATAATGTTTTTGTTTATTAAATATATGTTTATATAAGTGTTTCTATTCAAGATGTAAATAACATTGTGAAAATATACGTCAAATGTATGCTAACATTTATTATCCACATCAAAGAATGTTTTCAAATGCTGTTTGTCGTTTATGGGTCACTAGATCGGTCGGTTTGTATGTACGCTCACTAAGCCCTCTTCATCATAACCTTCAAACAATAATGAATAGGTTCATAAAATACAGGCAAAGTACTCTACTAAGTGTATGGAGATACTCGCGTCTGTTTCCTTGGAAATAACCGAGAACTTACGTAGGCTTTGTAGCGAAGATCGGAAAGACAAACTCTTGATCGATATGCGAACATCATAAGTACTCTGCAAACACAAACACTCTGAATCAAACTGTTCATTGCTTTTAAAACTATGAGCTTAAAATGATTTATATAGAACATTTATGTTTTACCGCATAGCTTTTGTCGGGAATAATTATTTTTATCAATGTTTGATTATTATTATATATTATATTCAACATTTCACTAGTCACAGCGAGTGAGTGTTCATCCCGAATAAAGCCGCACAAACTCTAGTTGCACGCTTCTGCAGCAGACGTGATGGGCTTCAACCGGAGGAATTCACTACGATATAATTTTTGCTGGAAATACACCAACCCTCTATGGTGCCTTTGCTAGAGTGTTTCCAACAGATTGGTAAATATTCGTCTTTAGTGTAAATTAAAATATAATCAATCATGCTCTTGTAGCTTTTATTATCGCGGTATTATATGTTGTGAATAATTAACACAAACATTTTGTTCCGAAATGTGGAAACATATTCTGACCGAGGTATCTTCACGTATTTACGAGAATCATCTAAACTGGGTACTGTTTGTTAAATTGGGGTGTGCATTAAAAACTCTTTCGAAGTAGCTAGCCACTGTCACTTTGACTTTTTTATGTCACCCACTATAGTAGTGGGGGACATATTGATTGTTTTTGCCCTGTCTGTTGGTTGGTTGGTTGGTCTGTTGGTTTGCCCCAACTTTAACATTTGCAATAACTTTTGCAATATTGAAGATAGCAACTTGATATTTGGCATGCATATGTATCTCACGGAGCTGCACATTTTGAGTGGTGAAAGGTCAAGGTCATCCTTCAAGGTCAGAGGTCAAATATATGTTGCCAAAATCGCTCATTGGGTGAGTACTTTTGCAATATTGAAGATAGCAACTTGATATTTGGCATGCATGTGTATCTCATGGTGCTGCATATTTTGAGTGGTGAAAGGTCAAGGTCATCCTTCAAGGTCAAATATATTGGTCAATATGCTCATGTAATGTCACTTCTGCAATATTGAAGCTAGCAATTTTATTATTGACATGCATGTGTATCTTATTGAGCAGCACATTTTGAGTGGTGAAGGGTCAAGGTTAAGGTCATCCTTCAAGGTCAAACGTCATATACGGGGACATAGTGTTTCACAAACACATCTTGTTTCTTTTTTTTTTTCAAAGGTCAATATGATGTTGCGGAAATATCTCACCTGCATATCAGAATGAATAGAACGTTTGAAAATAAATACTAACATGTAACCGTAGATTGCCGTTGCTTTTTCTATATGTAAGGATACTGAATTAGAAATAAACACTATTTATAATTATCTGTTTTTAGGTTGTACGCAGTTTTCTCCTGAGGAGTATGTTGATTTATTGAATGCACTATCTAAGAACTCGCCAGTGTGTGCAACATTCCCTTTGTTAAAGCTACATTTGATACAGAACATCATAGAAAGTTGCCGAGTTGAAGCTGAGATTCTGTCCGAATGTCAAACTCACATTCCCGTGTTATTTAGATTTTTATCTACAAATCGGGTCAGGTGTCCAGTGCAGTTAAATGTGTTCTCATCGCTGTGATGGAGAAGACACGTGCGCCTTTCAAAGGGAGAGAGATCCACGCCACTCCAGTGTGTGAATCGGATCACTCCTTATCTTTTTTTCCCAGTTTGCCATGTTTGAGGAAGAGAGGAGTGTATAGTGCTGATAAAGAAAAAAGTACCAGTGGTTGCCAGAAGAACGGGGGTCGACATCATGCACTATTTCCTGGCATTTTCACTACATTTTGTCCTCATGGTATAGTACTTAGTATTTCTGGAGTGCATGCATTGTTTTTAAATAGCTTTTGTTATTAATGCTTCAATTGTTTGAATATTTGTTCATTCTTCACTGGCGCAATTTTTTTACCGAAACTAAATGAGTGCTATAAATTACAACATTTTAGGAATCTGCTATGGATTCGAGGTGATGGAATGTGCAGAATCCCCAAACAGGCCTTTTACTTTCCTTAAAACAAGATTTGAAAGTAAGAATGCTGTGTATTCGAATCATTTATTTTATTGACCAAATATAACTTTCAACCTGTGTTGATTTCGGAGATAGATATTATGTATGTATATATATGTATAATTGTATTTACTAATTAAGTCAAAGTATTTATTGTATTTTCAAGTTAACACATTATTTGAAGCAGAAGTTGGGTAAGAGTGACAGTTAAAAAAAAATCATAATAAAGCCCCACATCACGATCCTCGGATGTGCACATATAATATGGAGCTCTACCAAGTTAAAAACAAACTCGATGGTTTATGTGTAATGACTACCGATATTGTATGTGAAATGAGTATGTTCATAAATAACATAACATATCTTTATTCTGGCATAAAATAGCACAATGCATACTTATTGCCATAATATAATAAATGTAGTATTGCCAAAATATAATAAATGTAGTATTGCAATCCTGAAAAATCCAAAAATAGAAGGTACCAATTTGTTTGGTTACATTCAATTATTGTTACAGGGGCACCAGAAATCATTATTTACGACAATACGTGCAATCTTCATCAGTATGCCTTAAACAGGGATCCAGTTTTCTTCTCTCATACAAGAATGGTTGTGGATGGATTGCATTGGGATAACCATACTGGTAAGCCATGCTTCTATTCTTAAATATGTCTATACTCTGCATTGTAAACAGAACATATCGTTATCTGAAACTCTAATGTCAGGTTATTACACTCAAATATACATTTTTATACTATAGAACTTAGAAATGAAGTGGATTTGACTAAACATTTTTACCTTTTCAGCCTGTGCAATTGGCTACAAGGGATTAGACTACCCCTTCATACGACGGATCAACACCCAGATTGTTGAACAAAATAATGCAAAATTGAAAAAATTAAAATCATCTTTATCTTACATGACGCCCGCTCATTTTTTGATGAGTTTGAAATTCTTTTTGTGGCACTGCAATTTTACATTAAAAAGGTGTAGTCAAAGTGGGAGAAACAATACGTGCTAAAATGTAGGACGTTAGCTATCCACAACTAACAATGTGTGTTTGATTTACACAAGAAAGGGCGTTTCTTGTACTTTTGGCACAAAAAATATGTTTATGTGTTGTGTAAAAATAGCTCTTCTAAAAGTGCCACCAAATGTTCTTGGTCATATATAAGAGTGTTTAAGTCCTTTTATCTTTGCTATGTATTTAAATGACCTAGAAGTTGAACTGTTCTTAAAAGGTGCTGAAGGTGTTAATATTGGTACTCTTAAGATTGTTCTGTTAATGTAGTGCAGATGACTTTGTGATTTTTGCAAATTCTGCAGAAGAACTGCAAAAAAAATCTAGATTTTTTATCAACATATTGTAACAGATGGAAATTAACTGTTTATAGAGATAAAACCAAAGTTCTTATATTTAGAAAAGGTAGTAGACTTCCAAATAATCTAAACTTATTATGATGGAAACCACATAGAACTTGTGAATAAGTATTCTTATCTCGGTTTAATATTTAACATTATGAGGTTCATTCAAGGAATCACATGAGAAATTGTCCGGTCAGGCTCTTAAAGCAATATTTAAACTCAGAAAATATCCGTACAGTTACGTTTATATTACCGTTGAACATATGTTAGATCTCTTTGAAAAGATGGTTTAATCAATACTGTTTTATTGTGTTGAGATTTTTGGATTTACTCGAGCAACGCCGATTGAAAGAGTGCATACAAAGTTTTGCAAGTCTGTATAAGTTGTTAAATGTAACACTCAAAAAGATTTTATTTATGGTGATCTTGGCCGTATGGATTTACATTACCAAAGGCTTGTTTGTATTATTAAATATTGATTGAAGATCACTGGCTGTAGTGATAGAAAATATGTGTCATGTATTTACAATACTATGTTAAATGATATTGATTATAACCACGTAAGCAAAACTGGGCTTCACTTGTTAAAGATACGTTGTGTAGATTAGGTTTCTATCATGTATGGCTGCAACAGAGTGTTGGAAACAATAACCAGTTAATTAGTGTATTTAAAAATCAGCGTGTAAAGGACATATTTGTACAGGATTGGCTTTGTAAATTGGAAAATTCATCTCAAGCGATATTCTATAACACTTTCCGTAATTTCGAATTTTAACCATAACCTAAACATGTAAATGTTAAATGCTATAGAAATGCTCTTACAAAGTTACGTATGTCATCACATAGATTAAATATTGAAACAGGTAGATGGAATAGAACGCCAATGGAACAAAGGCTATGTAACAAATATAATAAGAGGACGAATTTCATTTTCTTTTTGAGTGTAAGCTATATGATAGTGTACGAGGTAAAAATCTTAAGCATTATTACTGTCATAGACCAAATATGTTTAAAACTGTTGAGCTGATTACAAAAGATATGTGTGAAATATTACGAAACCTAGCTGTATGTAAGCAAAGCCTTCGAACTGAGAAAAGCACATTATACAATGCATTAATATTTATATTGTTTATTGTATAGCATAAGCTTTAATTCACTATCAGTTTCCTGATTCACTTGTCGGTATATCAAAATTGCAATCGTTGTCGGTGTTACTGGGGTCTCTGCATTGCAAATATAGGCATAAATAATTATCAAACACCATAAAGACAAAGTATTAAGCGTCATACGTGTATTACATGACTACAGATAAATTTTAAATTATGTACACAGGGATTTATAAAAATAGAAATCGTTTTTAACACATGGTGATGTATACATATTGTATAATATTAGTGTGGTAGGATCATATGCATGTAAAAGATAGATCCATTATTGATGATAACAGTGTCATTGATGAAACAGTTTATTCAAGTCTCATCACCTTAGAATTATTGTGCTTATGTTTTCGTAATATACTATGAATATTGCATCATGTTATGTGAATATAACATTATTATATGTAATATAAAATATATGAATATTACATCATGATAGGTGATATGTGTTTACCAAAAGTATAATATTAATATTGCATCATGATATGGGATATATGTGATGTTAGGAAAATGTGATGTAAGTTGATTCCAGGAAATAAGATCTTGCAAATATTTGCATTTATCATGACCGGCGCTCTGAGTATTTGTATTAAGAACATACAGTTTGTTTGAAATTTGATATTTATGCCCCCCTTCGAAGAAGAGGGGGTATATTGCTTTGCACATGTCGGTCGGTCTGTCGGTCCGTCCACCAGATGGTTTCCGGATGATAACTCAAGAACGCTTAGGCCAAGGATCATGAAACTTCATAGGTACATTTATCATGACTCGCAGATGACCCCTATTGATTTTCAGGTCACTAGGTCAAAGGTCAAGGTCACAGTGACTCGAAACAGTAAATGGTTTTCGGATGATAACTCAAGAACGCTTATGCCTAGGATCATGAAAGTCCATAGGTACATGATCATGAGTGGCAGATGACCCCTATTGATTTTCAGGTCACTAGGTCAAAGGTCAAGGTCCACGTATTCACGCAATGACTGCCACTACAACTGACAGCCAATATGGGGGGCATGCATGTATTACAAACAGCCCTTGTTTGAACTTGATGTTAGATGTACAGTGAGATGTTAGTTTACGTTCTACGTAAAACGAATTTGTGTTAATGATTTTGAAAGTGTTATTTTTTATTGACACTTTTTGTAGAACATGCTTTTCAAATAGAAATATTGAAATATCAAATTAATATATGCTGTGTAAATACTGTATGTTTCTTTAGAAAATTGATTTTGAATTTCTAGTGGAGGCGATATGTAGGATTTGTATCAGAACATTATTGTTATTCAACCATAACGTTTTTTATGCAACACCATGTGTTACGAATATATGAATGATATGATATGTGTTGAACACGGACCATAACAGCCTATTTAAACTGTGTAAATATGTATATGTATTTGTCGAAATAAAAGTTCTATATATATATGATTTTTTTTTTATAAAATTATTACTATATTACGATGAATAAAGCTGAATATGTTGAATAAAACTATTTAACATGTCGCATATGCCAATTGCTAATAAAATGCTATCATTTTTATGTGTGTGTGTCATATTAGCGGCTTAACCGTATTGAAATAGCATTGATTCAATAAAAGGTCAATAAAGTGATTGACAGAAATAAAGTAGCATCAATATCATAAGTTTCAAGTTATAACCACACGTTTGTTTAATAGTCACGCCCTAAAAAATAAAATATTGATAATGTCAGTTCTTAGAAAGCAGACGTTGATGGTGACACTTCAGATATTAGTCGTCGTGTTTATATTATATCAGTGGAATTATTTGTATTAAGTGCTCATACCTATGCCAGTTACTGTCAACTACCCTATAAAAAGCAAGGGGGGCGTGTATATGACAGTAGCGAAGATCTCGTGATCAATCACCACACAAATATTCACTGGGCGACTGGGTATAACTGTGACTAAACAACTGTCTGTGTGCCATAAGAAACATAGCGGTGACTGAACAGCCATCACAGTGCCATAAAAAAACTACTGGGACTTAATACATATATCACAGTGTCATAGAAAACTTTGCTGAGACTCAATACAGCTATCACCTTGACATAGGAAACATTACTGAGACTCAATACAGTTGTCACCGTGACACAGGAAACATTACTGAGACTCAATACAGTTGTCACCTTGACACAGGAAACATTACTGAGACTCAATATAGTTATCACCATGACATAGGAAACATTACTGAGACTCAATACAGTTATCACCGTGACATAGGAAACATTACTGAGACTCAATACAGTTATCACCGTGACATAGGAAACATTACTGAGACTCAATACAGTTATCACCGTGACACATGAAACATTACTGAGACTCAATACAGTTATCACCGTGACATAGGAAACATTACTGAGACTCAATACAGTTATCACCATGACACAGGAAACATTACTGAGACTCAACACAGTTATCACAGTGACATAGGAAACATTACTGAGACTCAATACAGTGATCACCATGACACATGAAACATTACTGAGACTCAATACAGTTATCACCGTGACACATGAAACATTACTGAGACTCAATACAGTTATCACCGTGACATAGGAAACATTACTGAGACTCAATACAGTTATCACCATGACATAGGAAACATTACTGAGACTCAATACAGTTATCACCATGACACAGGAAACATTTCTGAGACTCAACACAGTTATCACCGTGACACAGGAAACATTACTGAGACTCAATACAGTTATCACCGTGACACCGGAAACATTACTGAGACTCAATACAGTTATCACTGTGACGTAGGAAACTTCACTGAGACTCAATACAGTTATCACTGTGACACCGGAAACATTACTGAGACTCAATACAGTTATCACCGTGACACCGGAAACATTACTGAGCCTCAATACAGTTATCACTGTGACATAGGAAACATTATTGAGACTCTTTACAGTTGTCACCGTGAGGCAGGAAACATTACTGTGGCTCAATGTAGTTATCACCGTGTCATAGGAAACTTTACTGAGACTCAATACAGTTATCACAGTGACACCGGAAACATTACTGAGACTCAATTCAGTTATCACCGTGACACAGGAAACATTACTGAAACTCAATACTGTTATCACCGTGACAAAGAAAACATTACTGAGACTCAATACAGTTATCACTGTGACACTGGAAACATTACTAAGACTCAATACAGTTATCACCGTGACACATGAAACATTACTGAGACTCAATACAGTTATCACCGTGAGGCAGGAAACATTACTGTGGCTCAATGTAGTTATCACCGTGTCATAGGAAACTTTACTGAGACTCAATACAGTTATCACCATGACATAGGAAACATTACTGAGACTCATTACAGTTATCACCGTGACACGGGAAACATTACTGAGACTCAATACAGTTATCACCGTGACACATGAAACATTACTGAGACTCATTACAGTTATCACCGTGAC
The DNA here is from genome assembly GCF_020536995.1 of Dreissena polymorpha. Lineage (NCBI taxonomy): Eukaryota > Metazoa > Mollusca > Bivalvia > Myida > Dreissenidae > Dreissena > Dreissena polymorpha. The sequence continues at coordinate 132,012 of NW_026273334.1, read as the reverse complement.
ATGGGAAACATTACTGAGACTCAATACAGTTATCACCATGACATAGGAAACATTACTGAGACTCAATACAGTTATCACCGTGACATAGGAAACATTACTGAGACTCAATACAGTTATCACCGTGACACAGGAAACATTACTGAGACTCAATACAGTTGTCACCGTGACACAGGAAACATTACTGAGACTCAATACAGTTATCACCGTGACATAGGAAACATTACTGAGACTCAATACAGTTATCACCTTGACACATGAAACATTACTGAGACTCAATACCGTTATCATCGTGACATAGGAAACTTTACTGAGACTCAATACAGTTATCACCGTGACACCGGAAACATTACTGAGACTCAATACAGTTATCATCGTGTCATATGATACTTTACGGGGACTCAATACAGTTACCGCCGTGTCATCGGAAACATTACTGAGACTGTATACAAATCTCACCGTGTTATAGTATGACAGGCGGTTCGACGCATAATCCCAAGTAAATAGGTTTTTACTGAGAACATAGGTTCTCAGAATGAGAACCTAGGTTCTTACCAGAACTTATGATCCCAAATGAAATCTTGTGTTCTCGTGAAAATTAAGGATATCCGAGAGAACGACGCGAACAACTATCGAGAACCTAGGTTCTTGTGAAAACCTTGGATATCAAACGAGAACTTAGGTTCCCGCAAATTGTTTTGGCTTTATTATCTGATCTAGATTTGAGAACCTAGGGTTGTGAATATTCGTTAAATATCTGACTGAAAACCGGGGTTCTGAAATGATACCTTAAGTTCTCATGAGAACCTAAGTTCTATGTGTTTATTTGCGTCGTCTCGCCGTGAACATGGGTTCTCGAGCGTAAACTCAGTTTTTCAAAAGAGATCACAGGTTTCTGAAAGTATGTTTAGCGTCTAAGAGCCAAAGGCCATCCGACGCTTTATTCTGGGAACCTAGGTTCTCATGAGAACTATGGTTCCTAAATGAAAACCACGGATTAAGTATTAAAGATGATAACTTAAGTTCTCGTCATCAAAACTATGGTTTTCACCTATTATTTAACGTCTGTAGAAACCTTGGTTTTCAAATAAGAACCTAGGCTATCGCCGTTTGATGCACTTTTTATGATAACTTGGGATCAGGAGAAAACCTATGATATCGAATAAAAACTGGTTATCGAAGACATGTGCAATCTTAAATCGAGACACTATGTTCTCAGTAAAAACCTAGTTAGTTGGGAATAGGCCGGGTTTCCATGTCTCCGCGTCCGTGTTCCGTGTGTCCTTGTCCGCAAAAAAACGAACTGCTTCAAATCTGTTGGAGCGATTCTATGTTTCCGCGTTTCGCGTCCGCAATTTTCGTTCGCGTATTGCGTCGGTGAAAAATCGCTTTTCCCGCACGAGGACTCAGTACACGGACGGAAGTGAACGTGAATGGTCGACTTTCAAGCATGAATATAAGTGAAAAAATGATATATTTACTAAGGGATCACCCTGAAATATACAACCAACGTATGAAAAATACAAAGACAAAGACATTGCATCAAACAATGCAAATATAATATATCAAAATGCATATTGTTCACTCTATAAGCGCTTTTCAAAAGACGCAGTATATACAAAAATGTATTTCAAACAAGATATAACGCTATAAGAAGACCTATTTATTTTCCTTTTTTGTCTATGCGGGTGCACACGTTTTGAAGTCTGTTATACGATTAATAAGTAATGTTTATCAATATAACTGTGCTAATTGTCATTAATTCAGCCTGTCCAGAGTGGCTTATCAGCTAGTTTCCGCGTTCTGTACTGTGGTGTTGGAGAAATTAGCTGATAGCGGTATGAAACAAGGAGATAATTAGGATTTTTGTATATCTTTTTATAACAATATTGCAAGATTTGGTTAATAATTATTAATAATTTACCAACGTCATGAACACTTCATCGTTCAGCTCTAATTCTCTAACAAGAGGGTAGTAAGTAAGTTAGTAAGTAAGTAAATAGTTTATTATAGTGACATGTGCATTTCGTATGGTATAATATGTACCCGTTGGTTTGGCGGTTTCTTATGATGGCACTTGCCCAGTGCCTATATGTCTGCTTTTCCGTGTACTAACATAGAGTGCTGCCTCAGCAGTCATCATAAAAATGTGTGCTCTTCTAACAACGACATCCTAATCCAAGTGAAACCACGTTTGGAGCTTTTTCACAGAGAGACTTAAATAATAAGCGGATGCATGGAAACGATACTTCGTGTCCGCATACGGAACGCGGACACGGAACGCATCTTTAAGCTGGTCAGGAAAAAATCCAGCATGTATACAATTATTAATAATAGAAGTAATCGGACCTTCAATGGTATCCCCACAATATTTAAGAATTTAAGCGCCAATATTGTCTATACCGGCAGCTTTAGATATTTTGAGAGTCTATTATTTTCCGAACGTCAAATATCGTAATCTGAGATATGTCAAATACATTCATTCATATTTCTTTGTCTAAAAAAAGTTTTAAAAGTTTGATAAATGTTTGAGTCATATTTTCTTTTCGAAACTATACCAGAAATGTTGATGAAATGATTGTTAAACTCTTCTAAGATAGCTTCAACAATTTCAATATCTGTATCATTTATACTTATTTTTGTTGGAAGATTTATTGAAGATTGCGGTTTTGTTAAGGCATTAAGAGTATTCCATAGATGCTGTACTGATGCGTTTTCTTTCACCGATTGGTTATAAAACTGCCTTTTACTTTATTATTAGGTATGTTACATGATTTCGGTGTTTCTTGTATTCATAAATTTTATGATGCTTTTTTAACCAATCGCGAATTTTAATTTCTTGTCTTATTACCGCTGTAAACCAAATGGGTAGACGATCAGATTTTATTCCTTTTGTTTTTAAAGGCTATATGATTATACTGATAATAATATATAATATTATATTTGTTTAGAATGTGGCCGTACGACTGTATGTTACACGCGAAAGACGATACAGGCATTAATCTATTTATTTCGAATATCAGGTTTCAGAGTTCACATGACAGAATATAAAAAAGGGATTCAGATTTCATATTTTATTTACAGCATTTTCATAAGGCCAATGACCCATATGGCAACATTTTAGTACAATCAATATAATAGCTACAGTAATAGACATATAAAAATGATTATTACAAGCACAAGGTTACACATTTTTTAAAATAATAATTACCTAAGTACTGTCAATAAATAATTTACAGCAGGACACACATATTAACCGTAATTATAATATTTAAGAGAAGTACTCATACTTATCAATATTGCATTAATTTTAACGTACATTTACTCTAAAGAAAATAAAGAGAGTGAAACAAGAAACTCACACAAAAAACTGATTATACAGCTGAAGCATATAGTCGGTACCAAACATAGATGAAATACGTTTCATTTAAGAGGAGTAATCCTACTTATTATTACTTAATGCATTATTTTTTTACATATATTCACTCAACAAAACAAACCAAGAAGGCATTAACAAGAACTCACACAAAAATACTCATTCCACAGGATTTCATTCACATACACAATCAGAAAACAGAACCAGTTTACATTCTTCAGCTAGTTGATTGGTAAAAATACATCAAATGGGCGCATATACTTTCGTTGATCTAACTAGCAAAGCTGCATGGTCAAAAGGTTATAAAATGTAGTGTTTATAATAATAATAACATACATTGTGCAAATAAAGTGTTCAATACAAAATGATGGTGGAAATCCAAATATTTCACATGCACGAACTAACATCCTTTTTCAACGTAACAATATCAACATAATTTTACATGGGTTCATGGCAATGTTACAGGAGTAATATCGTCAATAAAATAATGAGACTGTGTTAACATTTAAAATGTGAAATTTTGAAAACTGAAAATATTGCTTAATGCTGCATTAACATAACATTCTCAATACCAGTCAATAAAAATAAAAATAATGGAAGTGGATGCGTCACTTGACAATAAAAGTGCTAAGTCGTCATTTGTTTCATTTATAATCATTTTTATACACATACAATATTTTTAACTTTTAATTTTATGTAAGTTATGACATCAAAATTACACTGAACAGCATGCATTGTTTACAAGAATTACAAACATGTTGCAGCCGAGAATCGTTTCAGGCTGAATATATATAAAATGATCATTCAGACAACAATTATCAATCACTGAGTCCCATAAACACAGTGATGTCATAACCATGCCTAAGAACATTGGACCCTAATACATTTTGCAACAAAATTAACATTCAGCTATAATATATTTTACGAGTGTTTGAACAAAAATAGATAAACTGCTTTCCAAGCAGGTTTGTGAAGGCTGGAGTATGATTCCATTAATCTGTTAAACATTGTTTCATTTTAGTCCATATAATATTCAAAAAGGAATGTAGTGTTTATGAAATGCAAGCAATACTAAACACATTCACCATTAATGAGCAATATTCTTTTTGGTAGACAGTGAAACAATAGAATACCTTTTCTGGGAGTGTAAACCTATTCAAACTCTATGGGACCAATTGACAACATTTCTAGAGAAACAACAATTAAAAGGAAAACTGCCTCTTTTAAATTGCAGTGGCAATGTAAATACCTTAAACATACCAGAATTTAATAACACTGTGAACAACATTACTATATTAATGAAATATTTCATATTCAGCTGTATGAACTGTTTTATAAATCATTTCAAACAACGAAAGATCCAAATTAAAAAAATAGCCCTCAACGATAAACTTCAAATATTTGAACAAAAAATGGAAACACATAATACTTTCATAATTTAGTCCAGTTGTGTGCTACCCCACTTCATGCAACTCATCTTTAGTTTATATTTATAATTAATATTTTAAAAAAATCTATCACAAACAAACAAAGCAAAAACACAAAAAACCAACAACTTTTAAATCTACACAAAACACAAGGTCAAAAAATATGTATATACTTGTGTTTTTTAACAGTTTCAAAAAAGATAATGGGGGGGGGGGGTAGGGCACGGGGGATGGTTTGGGTGGAGTCTATTGTGGTATGTCAGGTAAGAGTAGTTTTGTCAAAGTATCAATCAAATCTAATCATAAATAAAGAAGTTATGGCAATTTTAGCAAAATTTTATAAATTGACCTTGAGAGTCAAGGTCATTCAAAGGTCAAGGTAAAAATTCAACTTGCCAGGTACAGTAACCTCATAATAGCATGAAAGTATTTAAAGTTTGAAAGCAATAGCCGTGATACTTTAGAAGTAAAGTGGATCGAAACACAAAATTTAACCATATATTCAAAGTTACTTAGTCAAAAAAGGGCCACAATTCCGTAAAAATGACAACCAGAGTTATGCAACTTGTCCTTTTACTGTACCCTTATGATAGTTTGCGAGTGTTCAAAGGATGAAAGCAATATCTATGATACTTTAGGGGTAAAGTGGACCAAAACACAAAACTTAACAAAATTTTCAATTTTCTAAGTATAAAGTGCCCATAAATCCGTCCAAATGCCAGTCAGAGTTATATAACTTTGCCTGCAAAGTCCCCTTATGATAGTTAATAAGTGTTGCAAGAATGAAAGCAATAGCTTTGATACTGTAGGAATAAAGTTGACCTAAACACAAAACTTAACCAAATTTTCAATTTTCTAAGTATAAAAAGGGCACATAATTCTTTCAAAATGCCAGTCAGAGTTACATAACTTTGCCTGCACATTTCCCTTATGATAGTTAGTAAGTGTTGCAAGTATGAAAGCAATAGATTTGATACTTAAGGAATAAAATGGACCTAAACACAAAACTTAACCAAAAGTTTCAATTTTCTAAGTATAAAAAGGGCACATAATTCTGTCAAAATGCACGCCAGAGTTATCTAACTTTGCCTGCCCAGTCCCCTCATGATAGTAAGTAAGTGTACCAAGTTTGAATGCAATAGAATTTATACTTTCTGAGATATGCGGACCTAAACGCAAAACTTAACCAGACGCCGACGCCAACGCCGACGCCAAGGTGATGACAATAGCTCATAATTTTTTTTTCAAAAAATAGATGAGCTTAAAATGCATTTAAAGTTGTGACGCAAAAAAAATCCACTTCAGTTCAGTGTCATGTATAGATTGCGGCGCAGATTACACATACGTAGTCTTTTATGCTTTTAGGGTCGCTTATGTTAACACAGTTACAATGTACCCAACAACCACACACATCGCAGTTTATCCACGTGCACGCCCCCTTTGGCTGCGTGCACGGCAACGCATCACACATGCGGTCAGGGTCATCGGGGCTCTGGCTGGCAGTACAAATGGCATGCATTACGTACTTCCGCATGGCCAACGCATGATGGTGGCCCAACATATGGGGTTGGACGCCTTCTGTGATTGCTAAGGCGTTCTGAAAAAAATACACACAGATACTCAAGAAATGTCAAGATATTCCTTAAGCGACTAAATTTTTTAAAGCATCAAAATCAATAGGTAACTCATAGGACATATTAGGCAGATTCAAAACACTTTTATTTTACATCTCCATAAATATTGCCAATAAATGTCAATTTCATCAACCAGATAAGATTATATCATGTATGTATCTAGTTTTACATTGCGTACAAGTTCAGTATCATCAATAAAAAAACAACAGTTATTTAACACTGGTTTGATTCGTCAAAAAGCTTACTTAAAACCCGCATGCCTACCTTTATTCAAGCTTAACACATACATTGTATTCATTTTAATTTGATTTGAACAAAAAATAATAACTTGGGAAAAATTAAGTGTTCACATTACCAGCATAACAAAAGCGCCACAAGCGCTGCTGTCGCGCTGCCGAGCGGACACCGGGCTCCCCGTTAACCACTCGAGTGGCAGGTCATCTGGAATGGCCTGATCTCGGCGCTTGGCGAACTTCCTTTAATACAAAACATAAATTTGGAGAAATGATGTATAAGTTTCAAAAGCTAATTGTAATTTGACAGGTTTGCAATTATGTTTGATAATTCTGTAAACAACATACTCAATGATATACTAATCATGCATTCTTAACTAGTAGTTTGGAAAATAAGCAACAGTTTAGAACACGCATTAATGGAATTGAATAAATTGTTGATATTTGTATTTTATTGCCGAAACAAGTTATCTGTGAGCATGATTTAAAAACATAAGTCATATAAAAGTGTTGAATACATAATAATTATAATAATGATCTTACAACCAAAAGCCTGGAAGAAGACGGTTCTTCCATCCTAGTGAGTCCAGTATGGACAAGGTTCTTGTGTCAAGGTCTGCCACCATTAACACCCAGTGGTTGTCGTTTATATTCACTGGCAGAAAAACCCATTTGTAATTCTGGAACTTGATCTGTAAAGATATGTCTACTTGACTTGCATGGTACCAATTCAAGACTATTTAACACGATGAAATACGAAACCATGTAATTGCTGAACTTAAGCTATATTTAATGATAATTACAACCATTACACAAGATTGGAAATAGATAGATTTATGCCATTTATAGTATGCTATGAATAACAAGACATTACTGTACCACTTGTCTTAAAAACGTTCTGTAACAATAAAAGGTCTAAGTTTATACTGTTTCATCGACTTTTACGAATGTAATCTACCTTCCGGAACCTCCATGTATCCATATTACCCGCCATCCACATCGTCATCAGGTAGCTGGGTAACGCTAATACCTTATGACCAGATGTTGCGTTATGCACCATAGCTAAATGATGGAGGTAAGCGTTAATGATCTGTAATAAATAATTTAACAACTATTTTAAACAACACATATACTAAAATTGATGTTAAAACATTCATTACAAATAACACTGTTGTACATATATATTAATATCATTTACTTTGGACAATATCAGTTTGCTGAAATATGTTTTACAACGAAGACAAGTACCTTATCGTTTATCCATTTTGGGTTATGCAACGTTTTCATATCAGACATCCCAAGCACTTCATTTCCGATCTGGAATCTAAACAGTAAACAGTTTTCCACTTAACACCATATAATGAACAATCAGCAAAGTCATCAGTCCTGTGCTCTTACAAAGTCATCAGTCCTATGCCCTTATTAACAAAGTCATCAGTCCTGTGCCAGTACTCACAAAGTAATCAGTCATGTGCCCGTACTCACAAAGTCATCAGTCCTGTGCCCGTACTCACAAAGTCATCAGTCATGTGCCCGTACTCACAAAGTCATCAGTCCTGTGCCCGTACTCACAAAGTCATCAGTCATGTGTCCGTACTCACAAAGTCATCAGTCATGTGTCGGTACTCACAAAGTACTCAGTCATGTGCCCGTACTCACAAAGTCATCAGCCATGTGCCCGTACTCACAGAGTCATCAGTCCTGTGCCCGTATTCACAAAGTCATCAGTCATGTGCCCGTACTCACAAAGTCATCAGTCATGTGCCCGTACTCAGAAAGTCATCAGTCCTGTGCCCGTACTCACAAAGTCATCAGTCATGTGCCCGTACTCACAAAGTCATCAGTCATGTGCCTGTACTCACAAAGTACTCAGCCATGTGCCCGTACTCACAAAGTGATCAGTCATGTGCCCGTACTTACAAAGTCATCAATCCTGTGCCCATAAAGTGATCAGTCCTGTGCCCGTACTCACAAAGTCATCAGCCATGTGCCCGTACTCACAAAATCATCAGTTTTGTACCCGTACTCACAAAGTCATCAGTACGGTGCCCATATTCACAAAGTCATCAGTCCCGAGCCAATATCGTAACGGGTACAAGATTTAAAAAAGGAGAGAGTCAGACTGACTGTAATTCACCTTTACAGCGTAAAATAAATAGACGTGCAGTCTTACAGCCTTACTGATAATCTCGAATAAACCACAAACGATTAAATCCACATATATCAGCAATTGTATGTTTCCCCAGGGAAATGTGATCTTAACAATCAAAACATATGAAAAATTATTTACCTTTTGTTTTTGGCCTCTCTCGATATGTCTACATCCGCTATTCCGTGTAGAATTCTTTCAAGTCTTTCAACGGGATTTTCCTCTCCTGTCAATTTGGTATTGTCCGTGTCGTATGTCTTTGTCATCGTCTCTTTCCTGTAGGTGTCGTATATCGTCGTCTTTTCAGTGTCGTTTGTCGTCGTCGTCATCGTCTCAGTAGTGCCCGTGTCGTATGTCGTCTTCTCAGTCATGTCCGTGTCGTATGTCGTCGTCATCGTCTCAATCTTGACCGTGTCGTATATCATCGTTATCTTCTTAGTCGTGTCCGTGTCGTATGTCGTTGCCGTCGTCTCCGTCGTGTCATTGTCGAATGTCGTCGCCCTGGTCTCAGTCTTGTCATTGTCATATGTCGTCGCAATCGTCTCAGTCGTGTCCATGTCGTTAGTCGTCGTCATCGTCTCATTCTTGTCCGTGTCATATGTTGTCGCCATCGTTTCAGTCGTGACCGTGTCGCATGTCGTCGTGATCATCTCAGTCATGTCGGTGTTTTATGGCGTCGTCATCATCGCAGTCACGTTCCTGTCGTTTGCCGTCGTCATAGTCGTAGTCACGTTCGTGTCGTTTTCCGTCGTCATAGTCGCAGTCCCATTCGTGTCGTTTGCCGTCGTCATAGTCGCAGTCACGTTCGTGTCGTTTGCCGTCGTCATAGTCGCAGTCCCATTCGTGTCGTTTGTCGTCGTCATAGTCGCAGTCCCATTCATGTCGTTTGCCGTCGTCATTGTCTCAGTCATGTCCATTTCGTCCTCGTCTTCTCGCCACTGAATGTAAGATTGAAGCACCCTCTTCATTTTTTCATTCTTTAGACCACGACCTAATGAGAGCGACAGTAGTTTTCATATGCACTTGTTTTTAGTTTCACTACTTTTTAAATGATTTTCTCGCTCGGCCCGACAAGGATATTATTTAAGTCTTGCTGATGTTAACAATCAATCGTGCCAAAATGATCAAGGACACAACATTAAAATTAAATCTATTTTCATTGAAAAAATTCCCAACACTTGTTGACGCAAAATTACAATATTTACCATTGATAAGTTCATACAATCTCGATTATTTTTATAGTGTAAATGATACACTTATGTATTTTAACTATTTTACAATGTACTGTTACACGTTACAAACCTGGTTGGTTTCGGCAGGTGTTTGGGCTTCGGAATGGTACACCTTCCGGCCAAAATGGTGGGGTAAGGGATGCCAAGCCCCAGAAATTCCTTTGAATACCTTTCGTTTTGTGCACTGCAATCATATAATATATAATATATATGTATGCATGCATGTATGTATGTATGTATGTATGTATGTATGTATGTATGTATGTATGTATGTATGTATGTATGTATGTATGTATGTATGTATGTATGTATGTATGTATGTATGTATGTATGTATGTATGTATGTATGTATGTATGTATGTATGTATGTATGTATGTATGTATGTATGTATGTATGTATGTACTGGTATGTACTGGTATGTATGTATGTATGTATGTATGTATGTATGTATGTATGTATGTATGTATGTATGTATGTACGTATGTATGTATGTATGTATGAATGTACGTATGTATGTATGTATGTACGTATGTATGTATGTATGTATGAATGTACGTACGTACGCACGCACGCACACACGCACGCACGCACGTACGCACGCACTCACGCGCACACGCACGTACGTTCATACGTACGTATGTATGTATGTATGCATGTAACAGAAAAGATACATTGCATTCGTAATTTAGATGTTCACATTTTATGTTAAACTCGTGGTAAATAGTATCATAAAATTTTAAGAAATCTGTACTTTCTTACATTTTAATCTGACATGTTCATAAAATCATTTACTTTAAATGCGTGTATATATCTTTATGAAAACAAATTAGTAGTTGTTCTTTTTCATGGACATCTTCATTATCATACATTTCATTAAGTGCTCATTATTATCAAAGAATACGATTAGACAGTTTGCAAACATGCATATGCAGCACAAAAACCACACCCGCAACGTGAATAGCGAAAGAAGACGATTATATACTTGTCAATAACGACATGCATATATGGATACATGATAATCTTATGGTAGGAGGGCTAGGATGCAATAAATACTTTAATATATACAAACATACAAAGCAAGCAAAGGTGTTAGTAAAATTGATATTCATGCGTCTACAAATGTGACACTTCTACCAAAATACATTACCTCAGAAATATTGTAGCAAGCTGTTGACAAATGTAAAATAAACATGAATAGTAACATGTTAAAAAGTACGTTCTTTATTTTTTGTTAGTGCTGGATACATTTAACATTTCGAGCAAAAAACTATTACAGGGACATATCGACGGTATTTACCTATATAAAGAAGAAATCATTTAATAAGTTATTTTTCATGTATACATTTATTTCAGGAAATAATATGCCGTTCAAGCCGACCATTTTTAAGCATTCAACGTGTTGCAACGCCCAAAAGATACATATTTTGTTTATGTTTTTGGATTCGTCAATAAATATTTCGGATATTATTTTACTCGTTTTACGGACTAGGGTAAAAAGGAATATCAATTTTTGAACAGTTGTATTACTCACTATAACTTTTTACCAGACTGCTTATCAGCACTCTCTTGTTATCACAATTCATGTTGATTGCGTCATGGGAAATAATATCCATCTCTGAAATCAGAAACATAACAATGATTTAAACCAATCATATGCATTTAAACTGAACTGGTGTTATTTTATTCAGAAAGCGTCTCCAGTAAGATCTTTTGGATCATATATTTGTTCAAAGGCGACATTTCCTGATTATTATTTATGACAGGCCGTACAACTTTTCATCCATCTTCATTTATATAGTTTAAATATATTAAAATACCAAATAGGCCTGGGTTGCCGATCGGGTGGACGAAAAGGTGACTGGTCGCTTTTGCTAGACAATTATACATATATCTCTCCAAGCATATCCTGTTATCTTTAGAAAACGCACGAACATTTTAATAATAAATACACACTACTATTTCCAATGAACATACGTTTTGAGGGTACTACTAATGCCTGCATCTTATTAAGTCTGTATCTGTCTGTAAATGAACCGAGCTCCACCTTGATTTACCTATACACATAAACATGTGAAAACAATATGACTTTGTTTTAAGTGTTTGAAAACGAAAAAAAGGTAATTTATACTATATTGTTTACCTTCCCTAATTGATGCTGGTAGAATGGCTGACAGTGGCAGCTCGGTAGTGCAAGCGTTAACAAAACCTTGCAAAACGCTCTCGGACGCCACAAATGGTAGGAATCTCTTTGAAGCTGAAATGTTACTACTGCACATCAAACTTTTATTCATGGAATACATTTAAGCAACTTTATTGCAATATGTAAACTTATAACACAGGCCAACAAATAAACGTTGATAAGAGAAATCCTTTTAAAACGAATGCACTTCAATTTGACATGTTTGAACATTTTTCTGTTTAATAGTTCGTTGCATTTCAAATTATGTAACGTATGATTAACATTGAAACATATTTCCACAATCAGCACCGACACTGATTACTTTGACACTGTCTACAGATATTGTGACAAACAGATACATTATATTCTTAACAATGTTGTAAATATGGAACCTTATAATAAACTGATAAAATAATTAAATACCAATTTATAAATTTTACACTGCCATATCCGGCAAATATTTATTTCTTAAAATGTACTCTCACCTTTTAAAGTTATACTAATAGCAAATTCAATAAAATTTGGGTTTGTTTTCTAAATGGTCAATAAAAAACCCGCAATTTAATGCATCTCGAATTATGATTATGATAATTTTTTGTTTGCATACTATATTCAAAAGTAACTTGTTCGTTAGATATATGCAAAAATTAAAGGAACTCGTGGGACCATGTCAACAATATGAACCGGGTTACATCAACATATGGACTTACCGATGTACTTAACTTGAGGATACACATCCCGCTTTGTGGGCTTGGGTCGATACAACAACACTACATTCGGGTCGTATTTACGGATCCATCCCAAAACCTAATAAAACAGTTCACTTTGTATAACATTTAACTGAAAAGCAGTAATAAATAACACATGTTATTAGTTTGTATACATTGATTTAATTTAATTCCATTTTTACACTGTATTTGTTGTCATTCAGGTCATGTCTTTAATTCCGAAGCAATATATAGTTACGCTAGTTTGGTCATTGTCGGCTTGGGTACTACTTACATGTACCCGGGTACTCTTATGTATACTTACAGGTACACCGGGTACGGTAAATATACTTAAACGTACCCCTAACTATAGTTACATCACTAGTTCAGATAATATCTGAGCGTCACTTACTTTGTATAGATGTATTTATATTTTGTGTGTGTTTCAAATAATTAAAACAACAATACCCGTCTTTCAATCATCTTCCACGATTTGTCGCAAGACATGTCCAGTTCTCTACAAAACATGAACAATATAAAGATTTGTTGTGGAATATTAAGGAATGTGTGCATGCTATTTAATTTGGACATTATTTAAAAAGTCTAATTATTTTGTATATGTATTTATTAATACCGGTGATAACACTACATACCACGGGACATCGATTATACACCCCGGTGATAACAATACACACCACGGGACATCGATTATACACCACGGTGATAACAATACACACCACGGGACATCGATTATACACCCCGGTGATAAAAAATACACACCACGGGACATCGATTATACATCACGGTGTTAACAATACACACCACTGGACATCGATTATACACCACAGTGATAACAATACACACCACGGGACATCGATTATTCACCACGGTGATAACAATACACACCACGGGACATCAATTATACGGCCCGGTGATAACAATACAAACCACGGGGCATCGACTATACACCCCGGTGATGAGAATACAAACCACGGGGCATCGATTATACACCCCGGTGATAACAATAAAAACTACGGGGCATCGATTATACACCCCGGTGATAACAATAAAAACCACGGGACATCGATTATACACCCCGGTGATAACAATAAAAACCACGGGGAATCGATTATACACCACGGTGATAACATTACACACCACGGGACATCGATTATACACCACGGTGACAACAATACACACCACGGGACATCGATTATACACCACGGTGATAACAATACACACCACGGGGCATCAATTATACATCCCAGTGATAACAATACACACAACGGGACATCGATTATACACCACGGTGATAACAATACACACCACGAGGCATCGATTATACACCCCGGTGATAACAATACACACCACGGGACATCGATTATACACCACGGTGATAACAATACACACCACGGGACATCGATTATACACCCCGGTGATAACAATACACACCACGGGACATCGATTATACACCACGGTGATAACAATACACACCACGGGACATCGATTATACACCCCGGTGATAACAATTCACACCACGGGACATCGATTATACACCACGTTGATAACAATACACACCACGGGACATCGATTATACACCCCGGTGATAACAATACACACCACGGGAAATCGATTATACATCAAGGTGATAACAATACACACCACTGGACATCTATTATACACCCCGGTGATAACAATACACACCACGGGACATCGATTATACACCCCAGTGATAACAATGCACATCACGGTACATCGATTATACAACCTGGTGGTAACAACACACGCCATGGGACATCAATTATACACCCCGATGATAACAATACACATCACGGAAAATCAATTAAACATCCTGGTGATAACAATCCACACCACGGGACATCGATTATACACCACGGTGATAACAACTTACGAAACGGGACATCAAGTATTCACGCCAGGGATAACAAAACACACCACGAGACATCGATTATACACCACGGTGATAACAATACACACCACGGGACATCGATTATACACCACAGTGATAACAATACACACCACGGGACATCGATTATACACCACGGTGATAACAATACACACCACGGGGCATCAATTATACATCCCAGTGATAACAATACACACCACGGGACATCGATTATACACCACGGTGATAACAATACAAACCACGGGGCATCGATTATACACCCCGGTGATAACAATACACACCATGGGACATCGATTATACATCACGGTGTTAACAATACACACCACTGGACATCGATTATACACCACAGTGATAACAATACACACCACGGGACATCGATTATACACCACGGTGATAACAATACACACCACGGGGCATCAATTATACATCCCAGTGATAACAATACACACCACGGGACATCGATTATACACCACGGTGATAACAATACAAACCACGGGGCATCGATTATACACCCCGGTGATAACAATACACACCATGGGACATCGATTATACATCACGGTGTTAACAATACACACCACTGGACATCGATTATACACCACAGTGATAACAATACACACCACGGGACATCGATTATTCACCACGGTGATAACAATACACACCACGGGACATCAATTATACGGCCCGGTGATAACAATACACACCACGGGGCATCGATTATACACCCCGGTGATAACAATACACACCACGGGACATCGATTATATACCACGGTGATAACAATACACATCACGGGACATCGATTATACACCCCGGTGATAACAATACACACCACGGGACATCGATTATACATCAAGGTGATAACAATACACACCACTGGACATCTATTAAACACCCCGATGATAACAATACACACCACGGGACATCGATTATACACCCCATTGATAACAATGCACATCACGGTACATCGATTATACAACCTGGTGGTAACAACACACGCCACGGGACATCAATTATACACCCCGATGATAACAATACACATCACGGAATATCAATTAAACATCCTGGTGATAACAATACACACCACGGGACATCAAATATACACCCCTGTGATAACAACTAACGAAACGGGACATCAATTATTCACGCCAGGGATAACAAAACACACCACGATACATCAATTATACAGCACGGTGATAACAATACACATGATGGGACATCAATTAAACACCCAGGTGATAACAATACAAACCATGGGACATCGATTTTACATCCCCGTGATAACACTACACGCCACGGTAATCAAATATACACCCCAGTGCTAACAACACACATCTCGGGATATCAATTATACACGACGGTGATAATAATACACACAATGCGACATCAAATATACACCCCGGTGATAACACTACACACCTTACGACATCAATTATACACTCTGGTGTTAACAATACACACTATGAGACATCGATTATACACCCCGGTGTTAACACTACACGCAACTGTAATCATATACACCTCTGTGATAACAGCTAACCCCACGGGACATCATTCATACACGCCGGTGATAACAATACACACAATGCGACATCGAATATAAACCCCGGTGATAACACTGCACACCTCAGGACATCAATTATACACTCCGGTGATAACAAAACAAACCATGGACAACAATTATACTCCCCGGTGATAACAAAACAGACCACGGGACATCAATTATACACTCCGGTGATAACAATACACGCCACGTGATATCAGTAATACATCCCCGTGATAACAATACAAACAACAAGACATCAAATATACACCACGGTGATAACACCATACACCACGGTCATCATTTATAAACCCAGTGATAATAATACACACCATGGGCCATCGATTTAACACCCTACACGCCACGGGACATCACTTATACAGCCGGTGATAACAATACACACCATAAGAAATCGATTATACACCGATGTGATAACAATACGAATCACGGGACATCAATTATACATCCCGGTTATAACACTAAACGGCATTGGGCATCAATTATACACACCGGTAATAACACAACACGCAACGGGACATCAATATTACACCCCGGTGATACCACTATACTTTGTGGGGCATCAATTTGACATCCCGGTGATAACAATACACACCAAGGAACATCAATTTTACACCCCGGTGATAACAATACAATCCACGAGGCATCGATTATACGGCCCGGTGATAACAATACAAATCACGGGGCATCGATTATACACCCCGGTGACAACGCTACAAACCACGGGGCATCGATAACACAACCCGTTGATAACAATACAAACCACGGGGCATCGATTATGCACCCCGGTGATAACAATACAAACCTCGGGGCATCGACTATACAGCCCGGTGATAACAATACAAACCACGGGGCATCGATTATACGGCCCGGTGATAACAATACAAATCACGGGGCATCGATTATACACCCAGGTGACAACAATACAAACCACGGGGCATCGATAACACAACCCGTTGATAACAATACAAACCACGGGGCATCGATTATACACCCCGGTGATAACAATACAAACCTCGGGGCATCGATTATACGGCCCGGTGATAACAATACAAACCACGGGGCATCGAGTATACTGCCCGGTGATAACAATACAAACCACGGGGCATCGATTATACAACCCGGTGGTAACAATACATGCCTCGGGCCATCAATTATACGGCCCGGTGATAGCAATACAAACCACAGGGCATGAATTATACGGCCCGGTGATAACAATACAACCCACGGGGCATCGATTATACGACCCGGTGATAATAAAACAAACCAGAGGGCGTCAATTTTACGGCCCGGTGATAACAATACAAACTACGGGGCATCGATTATAAGGCCCGCTGATAACAATACAAACCGCGGAGCATCGATTATACGACACGGTGATAACAATAAAAACCACGGGGCATCGTTTATACATCCCGGTGATAACATTAAAAACTACGGAGCACCGATTATACGGCCCGGTGATAACAATACAAACCACGGGGCATCGATTATATTGCCAGGTGATAACAAAACAAACCAGGGGGCATCGATTATACGGCCCGGTGATAGCAATACAAACCACGGGGCATCGATTATATGGCTCGGTAATAACAATACAAACCACGGGGCGTCGATTATACGGCCCGGTGATAACAATACAAACCACGGGGCATCGACTATACACCCCGGTGATGAGAATACAAACCACGGGGCATCAATCATACACCCCGGTGATAACAATAAAAACCACGGGGCATCGATTATACACCCCGGTGATAACAATAAAAACCACGGGGCATCGATTATACACCCCGGTGATAACAATAAAAACCACGGGAAATCGACTATACACCCCGGTGATAACAATACAAACAACGCTTATGTGAACAACAGCAACATTTTAAGGCACGCAGCTAGAGTATAAATTGTTTGGATCTAATATATATTTAAACTAAAATAAATGTGATTGACACGCTGTGAACTTAATAACATGATTTGTTTCATTTAGTGTTATTTTCGCCTTTTACTATGTGTGCTTATTTAAATCTTACCGGGTGAGGTAACTTGAAAGCAAAGCGTGCAATGGTAACAGAGGTCAAAAGGACGCAGTACCGGTCGCAAACTACTATTAAAGTTTGGTTTATATATATATATATATACATATAGGTATCTTAAAACAATTAACTAAGAATAAACATCGTTGTGTAATATTATCATGTGTGTAAAATTGAAATGCCATACAAAAAAAACAATATAACGCAGGTTGAGATGCATAAATATTTATTTTAAATCAGTATTTTCAATTCAGATTATATCAATACAAATTTAGTTCGATGTAGCCATCAACAATTCAGTGCATTTCGACCTTTTGCACATGCGCATTAGGGACGGTGATTATCCCGGTGCATAGATCGTAAATAAAAGTATTCTATAACTCCCTTAACGGGCTATGTACAACAAATTATAAATCCTTGAAAACAGAGGGGTAATTTTTATTTTTTTATGTCTAGTGAACTGCTGAAACTATGTGAATTTGATGAAGTTAACCTTTGATAGTGTGTTATGTGTATGCCCCCACTTTTAAAGGGCGCAGGATCACGTGACATTGTGGGGTTCCCCCTTTAAACTTTCGACGGTACGTGCATCGTCGGATACCCACGGCTGCTGATTACGCCCCGCTCATACATCACTAGGAATGGAGAGTAACGTAATGAATAGACCGGGAGTGTCCGACGATGCGGTACGTGGTGCCTTTTTTCAAAAAACTTAAAAAAAAAATAAGAATTTCAAATCGTGCATATAAGACATATTTTTATGCTGCTTATGGCAATGTGAAATACATCGGAATAACTTTATTTAATAAGCGTGTGTTCTTTTTAAAAAATTCGGTATATACTGCATGAGACGTAGATGTTATTCATTGATACACGGTTATCCTTGCAGACGTATTCAAGGATTTATTCTTTTACCTTAAGCTATTGGCACAAACTGCAAGAAAAACTGTCTTTTATGCACTCAGATTTTTGCAAATGTATTTCAATTACTTAAAATATTTGAAAAAAAATATGTTTTTAACGGTGTGTTTACATTCTGTCCAGCCCGAGTGTAAAACACGAGAAACCCCATTGATTCAGCACCCTGTTTAAGTGTCAGTGTGATTTGCATGTGTTCTACGTCCGTCTGTCTGCCTGCCCATTGGACTTATGTGTCGTGTAAGTCGTGTAAATATGTCTACTGTACTACTCAAATAGTATTTCTCGCTGAAGTGATAAACTTTATGAACAAATTAATCATCATATGAACTTGTTCACATGGGTATTTAGGTGCAGTTTTTTAAATACTAGCACAGTTATGTCCCACTTTATCATAATGGCATTTCTGAAATTGTATGCGCGCAAAACTGAAAAAAAATATTTCGAGATTTTAGAGTGATGAAACATAAAACGTTTTTTTTACCAGCCTGCATATGTGTATTGACGTTCAATGTCGGTGGTTTTTTTTTCGACATGGACCTTTAAAGGGACCTTATCACGTTTTGGTAATTTAAAAAAAATGTTTCAGATATCAAATTTTTGTTGTTATGATATTTGTTAGGAAACAGTTATACTTAACATTGACCATGCTCCAAAATATCGATTACATGCATCTTTTGACGCTTTAAAACCCTAAAAATTATAATGAGTTGCAACGCGAAACGATTTAATAATTTTGAGAGCTCATATAAAGTATAAAATACAACAATCATAGTATGAGTACGGTTGACCGAGTGATCTAAGCGAATGACTTTTACTCCAGGGGTTAGTGGTTCGAGGCCAATTGAGGGTTACTTTTTATTCTTTAATTTTATTCTTGGCTTTTACCAGAGCTTTTAGATCCAATGTTTACAATTATCAATATAAAGCATTCATTGCATTTAATGACAAACTTCAATATATGACAAAATCTGTGAAAAGGCCCATTTAAGCGAAATTAATATTTGATTTTACTGCGCTCGTAACGCGCAAATTAGTGATGCTTGAGTGAGGAAACATACAAAGACAATTGGAACTTTCGCAACTAAGTATAAAGTATCGATCGTAACCGGACTATTAATTTCTTTTAGGAAGTGACCATGGCGGAACTATGCCGCACATAAGCATGATCAAAAAAGCTGCTGGAGTGATAAACTTCATAAACCACCTCGTTAACTGTGGCTTGGAAACCTGGGTTTTTTTCCCAGTTTTAAGCAGAGATATAGCCGTTTTTGCAAAAGGCTGCATTCTCACGCATCGACTTTTTAACTTGGGGCTGCGGGTCATATTGATTTGTCTGTCCGCTCGTTAGAATACCCCTACTTCGGAATATTGTGCCACAAAAAGATTTGCAGCTTGTAAGATAATAGTTTACAGATATGGTAATCAAAAATGTGAACAAATCTATAATGATTTGAATAGTCTTTACCACCGTGTATTTACGAAATGAAGAAAATAAAAAATTATACCTTCGCGGTATTTGAACTCGAGCCCTCTGGAAGTAAAGGCAAGTGCGCTACAACTGCGACACGCATACTCTAATTTTAATAGCGAATAGCGTTTTATAAACGCTTTAAAACAATACACATATTTTTCAAATTATCGGTGATATTTATTGTACCGATTTCGAATGATGATTACTCATAAGGGTACCACCAATTTTAACTTTTTTTCTTAGTGAGGAGTGTTATTTCGCTCGTTTTACCAAAAAAATTATCATTCCTGTCTAGGACATTTAATTTGAAATTAGTCATTTTGCCAAACTGTGAACTAGTTCTTTTAATATTGAATTAAATATGCAAAGCTATATTTAGAGTAACTTCTAAATTTCGAATATAAATTATATAGCTATTTAATGGGAAAATTCTGGTTTTAACAAATGCAGACCTGTTATAAAGGTCATGTAATGGCAATAGATTTCTTAACATTTCACAGTAATTTACAATAAATCAAATAATATTAAGGTTTTACCTGACTTATTGTTTTATGACTTTTTAGTCCTTACAATTATCTATATTAAAACTTTTCTTGTCAAAGAATGTGGGTATTCCATTCACAGCAAGTTGTTGATGTCTGTGTATAGCTCCTCTATATCATTCAGCTATCTTTATCTTGGTACTTGATTAGTCATTCAAACATAAACCTAAACTCGTCTGATATAATAACTTCTTCAAAAATTGTCATATTTGTGTTAAACCAGATTCAACTGCATTGCATAAACACATTCCATTAATAAAATCTCTTAAATCAATGCTTTTTATCGTCTACTAGCCATAAAAAGGCAACCCAAGATTACAATCTACATACACTATCATAAACTAGAAAATTGTAATGAATGAATTCTACCTGCATTGTTATATCACGCCATCTCTTTTGAAAATGGCCGAATCAATCCCAATATCGGTTGCTTTTGAAACAGTCTAGCTGTTATTGACCATTCTTTTACAACAACCCTGCATCAGTATTGTTTATTCAGCATTGTGAGATGGACCTAAGTCCATTACGTTCAAGCAGCATCAACAAGTGTGTGGGGTTCATGGATAACTAACGAACATATGAGCTGGTCACAGTAGTGACCCAGACCTGATGTCTTATTTTGTATTCAGTATTAATAATCATGTTATAGCCCTACTGAGTTAAAAAAGAGGTTTAACTCTTGAACATTGTTAACGAGTGAGGATGATAAAAATTGTAGATTCAAACATCTTCAATTATGAGCAGCCGTCTGGTAAAACTGGGCTTTGCATGCTGGGAAATTTGTTGTCTGCAAAAATGTTATCTGCTGAATTTCTAAAATTAGCATTTTCTTTGATTTTTTTTCAAAGAATACTATCAGAATAGCAAACAGTTTGGATCCTGATGAGACGCCACGTTCTGTGGCGTCTCATCTGGATCCAAACTGTTTGCAAAGGCCTTTTAAATTCGGTTCCAGCGCTGAAAGGGTTAACGCATGTGCATATAGCATCATCCCAGACTAGACTTGGCAGTACACAATGGCAAATCAGGGCAAACACTTTCTGTCTAAAATGCATTTTTGATACAAACCTTTTTACAAAAAAATCCATAAAGCGGAAAGTGTCATCCTTGATTAGTCTCTATTGTTGATCAGTATCAGGGGTCTCGAATAGCAATTTTTGGGGCCGAAATTCAGAAATTAGCAAAACAAATCAACAATCTGTCTATACCTGGACGTTGTTACCGCTTCCGAAATGTTATGAAAACGTAAATTATATGATTCAGATAGATCCAGCAATAATAAATTTTCGTCTATCATACGTTTTCTATATTTTTCCATGATCTGTGAACTTAAATGTGTTCCACGTTCTATCATTCTGCATATTTTTCGTCCAGTGCTAATGCAGGTTGGAATGTCTCTGGTGTAGCTCATATTGATAGCCCATGAAGACGCCACTTGTTTTCGCCCATTATTTGACTTCATTAAGCTCTAATGTGGACCATGTTAGACCCATATTGTAACCCATTTGGGTCCCATAAAAATCACAGTTGTACTTTCTTTGTTGTGTTGTTATATCGCGCTGAATTATTTAAATCATTATATATCCATATGGAGGTCTACTTTATGAATCACTAGAAATATCAGGATTGGCACCAATCGACCGCCCCCGGTTTTAACCGGCGGTTTGTACCGGTTAAAACCGCCCCGGTCAATACTCCGAAAGTGGTCATTACTGGTCAATACTGGTCGATTGAACTTTACCCCCAATTTTGATTAATATTCCATGCTTAATTAAACAATATTGATAATATAAATTAAACAGACATGTTACCAATAATGTCTTAAGCTATTAAAACCCACTATTTTATACCTGTTTATGCAATTTGTAGGTCAATCTCTCAAAATTTTGCAAATGAGTCAAGTTGGTCAATTGGATTTTGCTGGTCGATTGATTTTTTTTTCAATTCTAACGAATTACGAATGCTCAGAAAATTCTGTGCTTGATTCAACAAAAACATGTCAATTACTGTGTATTAGTTGTTCCTCATGCCCCACTCTCTCCACAGTCTTTCACAGTCTTCAAACCTATACAGGTTGAGGCACCCAAAACTGATAATAGGGCCTTGCATGGCACCTTTGACACAACCCTTACTTGTCATGTATTCTTGCCTGGATTTCTTTAACAAAATAGTGAAAAAATATTTTATTTTACCATTGATATAAAAAAAAAACTTAATAAGAAATAATAATTAAAAGAAAGAAATAATTGAAAAGAAGAGTCTAGAGTAGACCCACAATTGGTAAACATTATTTGTTGCCAAAATCAAGAACTTTGATTGCGTATTCATTTGAAGACCAATCGAACTTTAAAATAAGAAAACCCTCTTAATATAGAAAGGAGACAAGTTAGAAGTAACTATTAAATTAATAACATAAATAGCAAGTTATCTCATTTTGTTCGAGTGAAATGAAATAGCCTAAGGGCAGATTTGCTTCATTGTCACTATCAGAGACATACCAGTGCATGCATTTTATTAACAATTGACATGACGCCTTATCAGTGATCGCTCCGCCCACTTAATCACGTGGCTCAGCGGGAAGAAAACCTAGACAAGCTAACACCAAAATGGCTTCTTTGCCTATAGACTGCATATAGATTTACGCGATATTCCGGATGATTTTATGGACTTGTTTAACACCATATTACACTTGTAAAGGGGTTGATGCCATTTAGTTATTCTGCAAATGCAAAAAAAAATATGATTAAAGAGAACATCAGCTATTTATAACGGTAAAATCGGTACATTAAACACGCTCTCAAACGCTTGCGCGCTTACCGAAATCGAACCCGTTATTACGTGTAATAGTGGTATTTGCAATAAATTAACACTTCACCGGTATTTACCCGTGTTATTAACAAAATGATTACCGAAACATTCCCCCTACCCGTGTATTTGACACGAAATAGCGCTTTATAACTGGGAATTCGGTGAAGTTTTACGCGCTTTCTGACGCCGGGTGGGTACCTCAATCCCACATGTTATTGCGAATAAAAGTGATCTTAATCATATTTAACATTGCTTATGGGACATTTATCAATCACTATAATTTAAAGCGCAAAAGCAGCACAGTAAGTTTGGACATTGTCTGATATAAAATTAGCGTTGTACGAAATGGAATACGGTCAGGCTATTATAAATTAATAAGGCTACCAATATCAGACGCTCGCGCAGGTACAGACTTCCCCGAAGTTACCGCATTTATTGGTTAACTAATATCAGTAATAATAACTCTTTTACAATAGCATTTATCGATACGTCTTTATTAAAATAATAACAAAATGGTTTTCACTTGTTTCTGACACACACCGAAACGCGAGTTTTAACGGGGATTTCAGGAATTACACGAATTGGGTACCAAAATTCTCAATTATTTTGACATAATACATACTTAATAATGCTTAGTTATCGCTTATATAACATTTCAAGTTTGTGAAATAAATTAAGTGCATTACTATCAGAGTAATAAAACACAGCACGAATTAGGCTTCACGCTGGGTTTTATTTCTCTTTAAGTAATGCAGATGAACCTCGCTTCTGACCTAGTAACTGATAAAACTATTTTAAAAAAGTGAAATATTATGTGATAATCAGATCGATAACATAAACTATTTAAATCTGCTAGTATATCCGATAAAAATATATTATAATTGTCTTTGACAGTGTTGACGTTCAGTTGTTCGTGGTGACGACCGCATGTATTTATACATCTCTTACACCTCTCAAGATCTCTTTTCGGCTTTGGAAACGATATAAATTAAATGTCACCAACTAATCTTTCAGGATATCGATTGTCCGAGTTACATAATCCCCATTGACACCGTTTAACCATTTTTAATCGTTTTTTTAAGAGGAAAACAAAAGAAACTCGTTGGAATAAAAGTGAACCTAAACATGTAGCTTGTCTAGAAAATGGCGGACAGGTCGTTGCTGTGCGCCCGATTAATCGATCGCTGATTGGTGGATCAATTCTAGTGGGCGGAGCGATCATAGATAAGGCGTCATGTCAATTAAGGCTTAGGGGCCAGATCATTTATGACCCTAGAAACCACAAGAGTTCTGTTTGTCCATCAGCTTATCAAATAGATATATCAATAGATCAGTGAAAAACTATGGTAACTACAATAGTAATAATACTTCAGTAACAGATGTGATACACTGAAAAAAGATATTGCCTTAATTCTTTTGTATTTGAGACCGTTTACATAAATAATAAAGAAGTATTTTTTACAGCTTTAAAGCTTTTTTTTACAATAGATAACTCAAAAAAAGTTTATCAATTACAGAATAATGATTGACTTAACATAGAATAGCTTAAATTCTTCCTTTGTCATGTTTTAATGCTACAATTTTCAATTGACCAGTATTGACCAATAATGTCCAGTAATGACCAGTATTGACCGGTTTTAACCGGGTATTGACCGCCGGCCCGGTCAATACTCAATTGACCGGTCAATATGCCAACCCTGAGAAATATTGAATCATTCCAACGTTTCAACATCAAACTAGTCTGCTGTATGTACAGCAACCGTTTATATTGACTTATTGTATAATGTTGTAATCAGTAAAGCCTTAAGAATGTTTGACTAAATGCAATTTTATAATAAAAACAATCAGTCGTATAGTAATAGTAATTAACTTTTGTTTTAATAACAAATACAATAATAGTCAAACAATAAAATAAATTATAAAATTAAATATATTGAAAACATAAAAAAATAACATATCTAATTGTATTAAAAGATTTTATTACTTCAGAAGTGTTGCTATAATTGAAATTAAAAGTCAACCTTTAAAAGAAAATGTATATTGAATATAAATAACGTAATACGACCAGCATCGTCCCTGACCGTCTAGAAAAACTCAAAATATCAAGATAGTACCTAGCACTTATATTAGGCACTGCATTTATGTATGCTTTGCAAGTCAATTATAAACCTGAAACATATGTGTATGAAAATTGACAAGCGGTATAATAAAAGTATAGTTGATGCAAACAAAATTTCCGTTCAATATCTTTTTATTTTCGTCGTGAATAGGTTTGTGTGGGTCGAGGGCATCCCACTCCACACCGTACACAGTTTGCAAAAAGTATATGCATATCACATATCAAATTTTACATTTTAACAATATTGAGCTTTTACATTTTAATATAAACAATATTTGTCCAAGAAATATTTGACAATAACCTGACTTCATTAGTCCCTTTTCACAACTACTGAAAAAAGGTAACAATAGTTCCCATTCATTAGGCCAACATTTTTTATTAAAATGATTTTCGGATTTTTTTTCTAAAAGTGTATATATATATATATATGTTCAAAAGGTATGCAATCTTTTCACTTGTCTATAATAAACTTTTTGGTGATTTTTTTATGGTTTTTTGCACAAGGAATCCATATGTTGCATTAAAAATACTTTATCTCCACAAACAACCAATAAGCTATTGGGATTTAAAAGAAACATTTATAGTTTATTGTCCAGTAAAAATTAATACCACAGACAAATACAAATAGCATAATAAAACGCTTTTCAGGGGTTTCACTGGCCCAAAAAAAGTTGTTGCCACTTTATCGCGGTGTGAAAACCGCCCGTTATTCAAACTTAATCAATAAGGACAATCATTTAAGGAACCTTACTATATTAATGAATAATGGCATTTACTATATATTTATTACTCTGAGAAGTATGTTAATACATAAATAACAATAAGTACCTTCATAAGTCTTAATATTAAAAGCTTTATTTTTATATAACTAACATTTTTTCCACTTGATAAACCAGATAACCAACCTAATATAATAACGTTAACAATAATGTAAAAGTATGCTGCATAAATGTTTCAGAATTACTTATTAAAACCTAGAATCACACAAATATATATTATCTGAAAGGAAAAATAAATCAAACATCAGAAAATAAAGCATCTCAATTCAAATTGTTAAACAGTGTATACATTTGGTCATTTGGACATGATATACATCAACTTCTGTTTATTATCATATTTCACAAATTCTAAAAAAACACCTTTTGTTAAAAGGTTTTCTGTTAGTTGTGGTGGTTGATTTCCAGGTTCAATTAAATGAATATTTTTTCACATCTTTTTCTTGACAGAAAGACCCAGGATAATTGCCACCATCCATTCTTGTTGTCTGAAATAACACAAAACATATTTGTACAAACTATATACAACAAATCAACACATAAATGTTACTATCTTTATATATGTCCGAATTTTAACATATCCGAAATATAGTACATTGAGTTAAGGACCTACTTTTGATTTCAGAAATAGTTGGTATCTTAATAAAAATATATCGTTCCCAGAACATTTTAATAATGGAGCTGTTAAACACAAATGCCTGTTGAAACAAGTTAACATGCGTTTTTGTCATGGTATTGATTAAAGAAATAGCGTAAATAAAGAAATAACAATAAAGAAATAGAAATAGGATATGGTGTCCGCCTAGCGACCGGGAGGTCACGGGTTCGAGCCCCACCGAGGGAGCGTTCTTTAGATCTCCCCCATAGACACCAAGTACTGGTTCTAGGCCCAGGAAACGGACTCGAGAGCGTTTATATAAGCCTTAGGCTTTCGATGCAATCGAGCTTAAATAAATAGGTTTAAACTAAAGTAAAGAAATAGCGTCCCTAATAATCGTTATAATTATTGATCTTCGTGACAGTTTATCTCATGATAACATAATTGATAGTTCAATGTAATAAAGGAGCTGTTAATCCGATAATAACCCCCATAAACTTGACTATTTTATTTGGACATTCATGGTTTGAAATCGTTTGAGAAACTGTTGATTTGCGATTTTTGAACTTATGGTACGAACCAGTTCGGAACAAAACCAAATAACGAAAAAAAAACACATATTATATGCACAAATTCGTCACTACAACTACATTAAACAACTCATAAAATTTTATTCTCCAAAATATGACCGTATTTGTGCGTAAAATATGGAATGTTTAAAGTTGATAGGCGTAAATGGGTTTCGCATTTCGAGCACCTGTTAAATTAAAATCGTTCTTTTCTTATTGCTTTCATAATATTTTTTAGTCATTTTAATACTATCAATTGTATTAAACTGTAAAGAAATAATAAAATATTTACTTAAAAATCGATTCCATTCAGGATTGTATTTGACGGTTGCATAATTATTGGGAAATTAGCAGACTTTGCTGATGAAAGCGTTGTAGCGTTCATCAACTTCTTGCACAAACAATGATGGCGTAGCTGTTGGTAAATTCCAGCACAAGTACACGATGAAGGAGGTTCGCGTATTAATGTGGGTAGTTAAAACTGGGTTTATTATGATGATTGATAACTGCTTTGAACTTTTTCTAAAACCTGGCAAGCGTTTCCTGTTTAAAAGCCACCTTTTGGCATCCGAAAAAAAAAGATTTTAAATTATTTTTTTTTCGTCAAAAATTGGAGTCGGCGGGTCCGAAAATCATTTTATTAAAAAATGCTGGCCTAACTATGACGAACATCATTAACATATTTTATTTCGTTGAATTATTGACGAAAAACGACGGACGCTTGACAGACATCCATCACAATAGCTCACCATGAGCACCATGTGCTATGTGTGCTAAACTTCTTAACATATACCAGTGGGCCTACACATATGTGAAGACGATTGCTTTACAGAAGTTTTAGTTGATATCAATCGCGATACCATAAGGTGTAGTTTACATATTATTGAACGTGTAACAATAATGCAACAAAAAGCTGATTTTAAAGATTAAACAGATATGAATTTATGTGTCTTGTTATGCAAATGAAGGTACTGTTCCCTTCTTGATTTTTATTCGGTAATATACCGCCATGACAAGTCCGACGAGAAGGATACCGGATACTGTCGACACGACTATGGGCGTCAACATTTGATTGTCGTGTGCGACGACGAATTGTGTCGAAGTTTGGTTGTCATGTGCGACGACGAATGATGTCGAAGTTTGGTTGTCGTGTGACATGTCGAATGGTAGAGACGATTGGTTTTCTTGTGCAACAAGGAATGGTGTTGTTGATTTGTTGTCTTCTTCTGAAAAAAGTATCACCAGTAATAAGTAGCAGTTCAACAACCACAATTAATATATATCCGTGTTAAAATTAAACAAAAATGCCTGGTTTCGTTAAAACAGAAAAGAAAAGTTGTTGATTTGAAACAGATTCACAAGACCCATAGGAATCAAAATGCCTTAACCCTTTATCAAACCACACATCTTGGACTGTCCCAATTTGAAAGAGGTTGCAGACGACATTTTAATTGTAATGGAATATAAGGGAAATGATTAGGTAGGGTAGAATAATTGTGATAAAAGGAGAAATTGCTCATATTGACTGAACTTTATCTGAGTCGCTTAAGGCTTTATTACGTCGCGGATGAAGGGAAGTCACTTTTTCGATATAAATTATGTTTACCTTTAACGATTTTGATTTTTTTTTAAATTGGAAAATATGTAATCAAGATTCGATTGGGAACGGGTCTGTTTGCTTTGGGAATGCCTCCGTTTTCCGGAGGCGCAGACAGTGCTGAAAAACCCCTGAACATGCAAAGTTCAACGACGTCCTGTGGCCATGTTTTTTGACGAATCAAATTTTCTTGAACAACTTTTTATGGGAGCCTTTAAGGCATTAATTTGGCCCCAGGGGCATAATTTGAACAAACTTGTCAGAGAACTATAAGATGTCACTAAATACCAAATTTTGTAGCCCTAGGCCCAATGGTTATGGACAGGAAGATTTTTACAGTTGGCACAAAAGAGGCTTTATATAAGCATATGTTCAGTTTTTTGACCCCGGGGCAGGGTCAAATATGAGTCCAGGGGAATAATTTGAACAAATTGGTAGAGGACTATAAGATGTCACTACATACCAAATTTAGTAGCCCAAGTCTCTATAATTATGAACAAGTCGATTTTATAAAGTTTGCACAAAATAGACCTTATTTAAGCATATGTTCATTTTTGTGATCCCCGGGGCAGGGTCAAATTTGACCCCAGGGGCATAATTTGAAAAAAAAACTTGGTAGGGAACTTAAAGATTTTAATACATACCAAATTTTGTAGAAGTATGCCCAATGGTTATTGACAAGAAGATTTTTAAAGTTTGCACGAAAAAGACCCAATGTAAGCATATGTTCAATTTTGTGAGCCCTGGGGAACGGTCAAATTTGATCCCAGGGGCTTAATTTGAACCAACTTGGTAGAAGACTATTAGATGTCACTACATACCAAGTTTGGTAGCGCTATGCCATACAGTTATGGAAAAGAAGATTTTTAAAGTTTGCACAAAGTAGGCCTTATTTAAGCGTATGTTCATTTTTGTGACCCCCAGCAAGGTGCCTGAACCACGTGACTTTTTCGGCTATGTGTGGGATAATCGAATGTTAACAAAACGTCGCTTCAGGTAACGTTTTTGATAATTTCTTCATTATTTCCAAACCATTTTCAAAAAAACAAAGACGAGTGCCCGGTCATTGTCAAAAGACACAACTTTGGTAAGTTTGCGCTAAATTAATTAAGTAATTTTTTCCAAAAAGTGCAACCGCGCGCTTGAAAACACACGAAGTGAAATGCTATGTATGGTATATTTTTTATTCGATCAACAAAAACGTTGATTACAATGTTGTCGAGGGTTTAAAAAATAGGGCGGACATTGTAATTCTTTATAGAGAAGCTACATACATTGTATGTTTGCGCAAATACATCTGATTCGGAGTGTGTGTATGAAAATGTAATGATGTTATGTGTGGGACAAATTTTGTAAATGCTTTGTGTGGTATAC
Organism: Dreissena polymorpha; assembly: GCF_020536995.1. Taxonomy (NCBI): domain Eukaryota; kingdom Metazoa; phylum Mollusca; class Bivalvia; order Myida; family Dreissenidae; genus Dreissena; species Dreissena polymorpha. The sequence continues at coordinate 100,783 of NW_026273334.1, read as the reverse complement.
AAACTAAACTAGAGAATCGAAAGATTGACATTAACGTCAATAATATTTAAAGTCTGTCTGAATAACAAAAGTTGGTCAATTAACATTGTTGGTAGTGTTTGGCGCGCCTTAAATATGATAATCCTACGTTCATGTTACTCGAAATTATCATGATTGTCGATAACTTATATTCATATTTTGTTTACTTTTAGAATGCCATTTGTTTGCGAACGGTGTGGCAGCGAGGTCAAAACACGGTCGGGGATCTCCTAACACAAAGCCACCCACGCACGGACAGGAAAATAGTTCCGTTGGGCAAACTTTTTCTTGTTTCTATAAAATCGATTGTTATAAAATGTTGAATTTTCAGTGAATTGTTACTGCAAACTAATGCACTTGTTTAATACACAAAATCGTAAGGATTGTTTGTGCAAGATGTCGTGTAAATAGTGTTGCAACAAAACTACAAAAAGTGTTAGTTGTGTGTTTTTTAGCAGGAATGTGTAGGCATTTTTGACTGTAACGATAGTTATTAAATAAGCATAAAGAGATCATACAGCATTTTGAAACAAATAGACACTAGGATCAATAACATTTATTTTCTGGAAAATCACGTATTTGTATCTAAATCCTATTGAGCTATCTGATATATCACGCATGCTTTTTTTTAAGTTAAACAGTTTATTTTATTTGTATTTTGTTCTTTCCAGGGAGATTAAAGTATTTTTGGAAGCACCTTCAAGAAACGTACTGATATCTTGATCAATGAAAATTTGTCATATACAAACATGTATAGTAAATGTTCCAAAGTTTAAATGACTGTTTGTACCAGATGTTGCAAGTATTGCAGGGAAAGAAAACAATCAAAATAAACATTATATAAAAATTTGAATTTTCAACAAATTGAACAACATTATATGATTTAATGTTAATTACTTGGTGCAGTGGTAACAAGATCTTGCAGCGCCCTTTCATGACCGGGGCGAATGAGTATTTTCATTAAACATCTCAAACTATTTTCAGTTATTCAGATTTCATTTGAATTTGAGTAAATGAAGTATTGATGCAATTCAATATGTTTGTCGGTATAATAACCCCCACAAGTCAAGACGTTTTGGCGATGATCATTTGTTATGACTTAATTGGAGCATTCATATGTTTGAATAGCAAGATTTGCAAATTCATAAATTGACTGATTGCAATTTCTTTGTGAATACTAACGTACTTTTTTTTATGTAGTTGTCGCTTTAATTTATATTGCTACATGTGCTACATGTGCATGCTAGTCATAAAGTAATGTTATTATTAATGACGTGTTTATTTTGATATACTGAAGATATTCATATGGAGATAATATTGGAGTAGACCACAAACAAGCATTATTGGATTCGAAGATGTTCATATGGAGATGATATTGGAATAGACCACAAACAAGCATCATTGGATTTAAATTGTAATTTGTTATGAAACACCTGTTTTATTAACACACATAATCAAATTTTCTATTCATTTAATCAATTTTAGTAATAACATAGATACAAAACCCATAAATATACACACATATCAATACACACGCTTTGTTTTGCTTATGCAAAAATGCATGTTAAATTGTATGTTTGCATAGTTAGTTGAAATAGCTTTCCATAAACATCACAGAATGAAGCGGGGTCCCTGTCTCTGTCACTGTGGTTTTGATAATTAACTTGCCACATACCACCTTCCGTGTGGTTTGATGGTGTTCATGTAGTTCTTACACAGCTTCGAACCTTAAAAGCGTTACAGATCTTTCGACTAATCCTTTTCAAGTCTGAAAAACAATAGAAGTAAAACCCATTTTAAAGCATGTGCTCTTATTTTCTGTGTCATTCATTAAACAATGGACCAAATTCAATAATCAGGCAGAAATATCAATCATTATATTTATTTAAAGACAATACGTAAAACAAAGAAATATTATATTTCAACATAACATGTATGCGTTTATAAGAATTATGTTCAGTTAAACATAAATTGTTTAATCATTACACGATTACTTCAGTATTCAATAATGTAACATTTGGTTAATTTGATATATTTTCAGGACAGACTAATGTTTATGCTCTAGATTCTTACAAAACTGTGTTCAGATTAAATGCAGAACTGACGGGCAAATTCTTGTATACCACACATAGCATTAAAAAAAATGTGTCCCACACATAGCTGAATAACATTTATATACACACACTCCGAATTAGATGTATTTGCGCAAACATACAATGTAAGTAGCTTATCTATGAAGAATAACAATGTCCGCCCTATTTTTTAAACCCTCGACAATATTATAATCAATGTCTTTGTTGATTGAACAAAAAATATACCACACAGATCATTTCACTTCATGTGTTTTCAAACACGCGGTTGCACTTTTTGGAAAAAATACTTAATTAATTTTGCGCAAACTTAACAAAGTTGTGTCTTTTTACAATGACTGGGCACTCGTCTTTGTTTTTTTTGAAAATGGTTTTGAAATAATGAAGAAATTGTCAAAAACGTTACCTAAAGCGACGTTTTGTTTATATCCGATTGTCCCACACATAGCCGAAAAAGTCACGTGGTTCAGGCACCTTGCCCAGGGTAGGGTCAAATTTAACCCCAGTGGCATAATTCGAACAAACTAAGTAGAGAGCTATAAGATGTCACTACAAACCGAATTAGGTAGCCCTAGGCCCTACGGTTATGGACAAGAAGATTTGTAAAGTTTGCATAAAATAGGCTTTATATAAGCATATGTTCATTTTTGTGACCCCGGAGAAGGGTAAAATTTGACCCCAGGGGCATAATTTGAATAAACAGAGTAGAGAGCTATTGAATGTCACTACATACCAAATGTGGTAGCACTAGGCCCAATGGTTATGGACAAGAAGATTTGTAAAGTCTGCACAACATAGGCTTTATATAAGCATATGTTCAATTTAAAAAAACCCCGGGGCGGGGTCAAATTTGACCTCAGGGGCATAATTTGAACAAATTTTAAAGAGGTTTACCAACATTTGTGAGAAGTCTATCGGAATTGGACTTGTTGTTTAGGAGAAGAAGATGTTTAAAGAGAAAGTTAACGCACGGACGCACGACGGACACAGGACCATGACATAAGCCCCGCCGCCCTCTGGCCAGTGGAGCTAATAAACATTTCGCGATGGAATACAGTAATATTTGATGTGTACGTGTAATGTTGCGAGATTGATAGCAATTATTTATCTAAAAAATGCGCAAAAACCAGATCAATATCGTGACTCATACGCAAACATTAACAATGCAATATCAAATTCATAGAAATTCATTGAACATATTTTACTTAAATATTTATTTAATTTAGTTAATTGATAATACTCAAAGCTATTAATAATAGCAATACCCGTTTCTATTAAAAACTGTCGATGACCAGTGTTTTTACCCTTCGACTTTGTTTGAAAACAATGCGCATTAATTTTATAATTAAAATTGACATTATCAAAAATACGTGAACTCGGCGGTAAAAACATAAAAGAGAGAGGTAGTCGGTGAACCGTGCGACTTGTTTTTTTTTATATTGACCTTGCCATACTTGATAAAAAATCGTTATTGGAAGAGATGTGTAGTTTCGAAATTGAACTCTAATTTTTAACAATTATTGCTGGAAAGTGTTTTGTTCAGTCAATCGAAGTATATCGTGACAGCATATTTACAGACACGTGTTTGAATCATATTTATAAAACTTCAAACATGCATTCTTCATAGCATTACTACATGATTTAACATACGAATCAACACACGCACATACAGACGGGATACATTCGCACAATTCGAACAACAAATAATACATGCATGCGTACCCTGTACACAATACAATAAAATGTCAATACAAACGACTGGGCTGTGTGTATAACCAAAATAAACACGAATCCTGAAATGTTTACGATTTACTTTTCCTGTTTCCGGTTAAAATGTTTTATATAAAAAACAACAATAAAATAGATGATGCGTTTGATCAATTGTAACGACTGTCTTCACAAAAACATGAAGTCGCAACTCGCAATCCGCTGTAGCTAGGGCGGGTCTCATCACTGTCGTTAAAACACGCCCTTGTATGTCTTCTGAAGGGGATCGGAGTAATTCTGGTTATTCTGGGGATACGAAGCTGAAACAATAAACACATGATGTCACATTTGCATCCTGAAGACATTTTCATTTTCATTCGTTTACTTCCTTTTTGAAATATTTTTTAAAGAAAGATGCTTATTCCATCTAAAAGAATATTAAGGTTTGGCTTCGATATTCTGATATCTGATATTTACTGAGTCATTTTGAAAATGTTGTTGATGTAAATTTGGTTTTGAACATTTGAAACTAATGTGATTAGATGAAAAAAGGACAATGTTTTATTTACATTATTTATAACCGTAAAAGAGGTAACGGTTATTGTTTCACTAATCTTACGACACGAAATTGATAATTCGCACCTTTCTTAGTTAAGTTATGAACACAATTGTCCTATAAATCGCATATGCCTATGCTGAGCATTATAATAACTTTCCATCACTTACCAGCATGCTGCACGCTGCTTGTATTTGTGTAGAATACTGAATTTGTTGTCCCACTTTGGCCAGGGTACGAAACCATATCGGTCGCAATCTGTACGGGGTACGAAACCATCTGATTCCCGGCCTGACCGGGGACAGGGTTCATCTGGTTTTGTATGCGAGCCTGCTGATTCTATCAGTAACACAGGAAGTAGTAGACCAGCGTCGTCAGCACACCGCCAGCACAGATACAACCGATGATGATGCCGATGACTTCTCCACCGCTTATGAAGTTGTCAGTGCAACAGTACATGACCGAGTAGAAGCTACAGCAGCCATCATAACAGTATCGCCACTCGAAATCAGTGGTGCAAAACTCTCCGGCTGTAGCTAGAATAAAACACGGAATAGAAGTATCAATAATACTAGTACCAGTAGAAGAAGTAGTAGTTGCAAGTTATAGACTTAGTTGTTGCAACGTTCCAAATCCTTAGTAAAAGCGGATCTATTTGTAACTTAAACTATATATACTAACTCTAACAACTGTAAGGTGTAGATTTTGGTAATGAAAACAACAACAAAAACGACGACAACAACAATAAAAACAATCAACAACAACACGAATAAATAAGAGAACCTAATGAGTGTGATTAGAACCCCTGAAGTTAAAACAGTCAATATGAAACACATTTTTTAAAAGCTTTGTCAATTCTGTAAACCTGTCCCGCTATACACCAAACAGTACTGCCAATTTTAAATGAGATGTTATTTATTAAAACAATAGATTATTTAATTTGAAATAAAAAACAAGAATGACTGTAACCGGTCTACACACGTCATCTTAAAGGATAGGTTGACGATTGGGGAAAGAACTTAACGCGGGCACAGGCTTTTGAGTTAAGAGAACAGACGTTTAAAGTAGCTGAATACAATTGCAAACAAACCGATTTCGGCCTATAATGCTGAAATAGATATTGGGATAGAACAATGTCAACCAAAAGGACAATATCGCAAAGGGGGTGATTGTTTATAACAGTTCATATATTGAAAAACACGACATGTATAATGAGTTTTTATATTTTCGTAAGGCATTGTGAGATAAATACTAATAATTTAATTGGGTCGCTTTGGCCAATTATCTTAATGATTTTTTGGTACAAATAATAACTTGCCGAACATCTATAATAAAAAATAATTCTCGGCAAAGTGTTCGCACTATCGTACCAAGCAAATTAACTTATCTTGAAAAACACTTAAATGGTACAATGTGCATTTAGTTTCCCTCGTTTTTCGTTACGTTCGCTGTTACTAGGCGAATGCGCTATGCAAGGATGTTATTCGTTTCCCTTCCACATTTAATTCTGGTCGTGTTTCTTTGCAGTGGACCGAGTGGCAGTTCTCTCCTGCTCATGAAATCTGAAGAACTTGATCAAATGTGGTCTTATCTTTTCCGCCCAATGGTCGGGCAGTATTGATATCATTTTTGACGTTTTCCTCACGTATTAATTATGTTATAGCGTCTTGTTTTCAGTCTCACAATTTAGATCTGCTAAGGAGATAATATTCACTTTTCCAGAGATTTTTACACCAGCGCTTTTACAATGGTGGTCTGTTCTTTGTCTGCTATTTTTACTAATATTTACTCGTTGTTTCTACATTTCATTCAAAACACAAGCAGTTTACTTTGAGGGAATGGTAAAAGTGTTTAACCTTATTTGAAACAAAGTATGTGCAATAGTTCAACAACTCTGCTTCTATACATGTTTTAGGCCAATGTTTTATGTTCCCATGGTTAAATGCATCTACGCGATACAATTAAATCCAAAAACTATCATTCTCACTTAAAAGCTGGATTTTCGGATACTCAAGATTTAAGCCTTTTAAATTATATTCATGTAGTTGTTTATTAAACAATCCATCCAGAAGGCCAAAAGCCCAAGTGGACAAAGCAAGCATACATGATACAGTGTTTACACAATACACAGTTTATGATTATACAAAATAAAGTTATGCAAAGAAATAAAATCGTTTGGTTACAACGGTGCATACATGAATTATTATTCATTATGAATTATTATACATTACACTAGAATATAAATAATTATCGAAAGTATACATGTAATTAAATATATCCTAAATGCGTCAGAGTGCATGAGGCTAATAAACTCAAATTAATGCAATATACCAAATATACTGTTATTTACATTTATACGGTCTCCATAAGCAAGATGTACTAATAAAAATACTTTGTACTAATCCGGATTATTATAGTCGGTTTAATCATGAATATTCGTATGTTACTAGTATATTTATATATTCAGCATATGTTTAAGGGTAGTAGAACAGTTTGTGATAGTAACAGGCTTGTAAAAGACTTGTTGACAGATCTTAAAAAAAAATTTAATGTCAATTAAAACACATGCATGTAATAATAGCATAAACGTCAGCCCTTACAGTCTACCTTTAGGAAACGGAAATATAGGCAACCTAAAGGCTCTGGAAACAATGAACTTTGTTAAATGGATGTTATAAATCAGTTCAATTATCTAAATAAACAAACACAACAAAATGCACTGAAAAGACGACGTTTGATATTAATTTACGAAATTAACATATACATGGTCCAAACATCATGTTGAATGCTATATAAACAATAGTATTTATCAGTACGTTTGATAAGTCTTACATGTTGTTTATTGTTTATTAAACAACACAACCAGAACGCCAAAAGCCCAATCGGACAAAGTAAGCGTACAGTGTTTACAACATAAATACTTCATGAATTTACAAAAAAAGAAAAAGAACAAAAAAATAAATACGTTTCATTGCAATAATTTATACATGTATAATTAAATATAGGTATAATTATATTAATAACTATTGATAGTATATATGTAATTGAATAGGTCGTATTACATCATTTGTAATGGAGCTTAATTATGAAAACAAAATATCAAATAAGCTTATTGTACATATATTGGGTCTTCACATGACAATTGTCATAATAATAACACGTTTTACTAACCCGTCGTAACAAATTTCGTTTCACGTGATAGCACACAGTATTTAACTAAATATCAATTATGCTTTTTTCATGCTTGTACCAATTTCATAAGAATTAGCCCTTGCTTGCTACCTATGCGAAACGAAAATATAGGCAGCTCAAAGGCTCTGCTCATTGTACAACATATTATTTAATTACTGATATAATGATATTATGACAAGGTGTCTGTAGTTAAACTTACACGAGAAACAAAATGTTTTAACTGGTTGCGTTTGATATTAAAAACAAGCATTTCATAAACCTTAAACAGACCACCTACGCAATCAAAAATGTAGATGGTCAAAAGGTCATGTAATATGCTCTATGAAAATATAGATGTTACAAGTACGGTATTTAATGTGACATAATATTTGTAATCCAGTGCATAACAGTTCTAAAAATGCAGCCATATTGTCGTAGAATACATCTAGGAACAGACCCGATACTATAATATAACCTTCATTAAAAAGATAATAATGGCAATTGATTAAATACATTCAAATACAGTTTTGACAGTCCATTAAAGGCGACCGTTAAAACACAAAGACAGATTAAAAAAACACGTGAATAAAACACGCTACATATGCGGTACTATCCCAACAATTAATATGCAGTACAAAATAAATGCAATTAGAGTTACAACAAGATATATACCGCACAAAAAAATTCAGAATACATCAAATTGAAGACACATATGTATTTGCGTTCGAACCTTAAAAGAGTGATAAATATAACAGCTTAATTGTTTTATTAATAGTTCATTATTTGATGTTATTAGCTCGATAAATTTGTACATGTTTGGTCGTTGTCTGTAATTCAATGGAATATATTTTGATCTCAGTTCAGTATATATTGTGTACATTCAAAAAGAGTGTGCATATCACACTCCATCTGTGTAATCCTATTTACCGACTAAATGTATATGATTATATGATGTTAAGTTGTTTTGCTTAAATGTTGAGTAAGTATAATATATATTTTACAATCCTGTACCACTCCTTTAAATCATATGTCTTCTAATATGGTTGTAACAATGTAATTATCACGCCTTTGATGAGCCGATGTTGATTGATAACTGTGATCTAGTTTGCAAGTTGATATTACGGACCGCTCAGTGTTAAACGTGATTTAACCACGCAATCACACCGACCTGAATAAACGGTACAACAATTATTTAACGACTTACATCAATCATGCATTGTTTGTGTAACGGTGCATTTACTATATCGTTAAGTTTGCTATGGAAGGGAATATCCGCCAGTGCATGCATGCTGCTAAATTACAATTTCATTTTGCTAAATGACAATTGTAGTTTACTTCATGACAACACCATGCTGATATATTACAATTGGTAATACCCGCGATTACATGCATGTTGCTAAATGACAATTGCATTTTGCTTTGTTTTATTTGTTTTAAAATAACTGCGTCTTCCTTGCGTGTTTATGCTTTTTTGTATCAGTTAGTGTTACATTACTTGCATACTTCGTTTTAATGTTTACTCGATGTATGCAAATCATGTATTCTTGCGAGTAAATGACAAATGAATCATTTCTGTTAAAAAGTCCATGTGCCTATTTTTTTTTGCTGAACTATCATTATTTTAATACTAAGTTATGCGTGAAAATGAATATTTATTGTAAGTTTTACCAAGCGAAATGACTACGCACAAGGCAGCAGCTCACATAAGGTAAGCCGAATGCCGACTGCATTAAGACGAACGCATTAGTAATACTGAATTCATAAAAGAGACGGGGAACCAGAGTTTTCTATTAATTTTCGGTAGTTATCGGTAGTGTTCGTAAAAATGTTTATTTTATGCACGGTGTTGTTACATATATACCCTGACAAATTTCTCCATCGCGCCATTTTAAACGTGTGGCCCAAAGGTAGCCAGAAACAGAACACGGTGAACTATTTCCATTAATTTGACAAATTTTCAGCTGCTAGCGGAAAATGTAGCCAAAAAAGAAGACGAAAACAAAAGTTTGGTACAATAACCTGTATTAAATGAACAAACTGTCAGCCGCTAGCGGAAACTGTAGACGGACGAACGAACGAACGAACGAACGAACAAACGGACGAACAGAAGAAGGGACGAACAAACGGACGGACGAAAGAAGAGACAAACGAACGGACGCACGGATGAACGAAGGCATTACAAACTCCACGGCACAATACAGTCAAGAAACCCGGTTTACGCCTAAACTGGATGTTCGCTTCCTTTAAAGGAACAGTTCCATAAAAGCGGAAAATGTTGCGCCGGACTAGCTTTTGCAGTCCTAGAGTGTCAACCCAGACTAGCCGGCGCATTCCGCACAGGCTTAAAGGGGCCGAATCATTACAGGATTTTGCTAAGAAAATACTTACTTTAAAGGAAAAATACCATAAAGGCGGAAAGTGTTGTGCCGGATTAGCCTATGCGCACTTCAGAGCATAGTCTCTGATGACACTTTAAGAACTTGAATTCGGACCGTGTTTGTCCAGAATAAGGCTCACTTTAACGCTTGTAAGAAATGAGGCGTTTCGATAGATTTTTCTAGCGTTTAATTTAAAAAGAATAGATACAATCAAATAACGAGTTTCGTTTTTTTTTTTCGGTTTCGAAAATCTTTCCTGGAAAACCGTAAATATTTTAAATGCGGTCAAGTAGCATGATTTTGAAACCGCATCATAATTTTTTTTTTCGCACATATATTCCACAGGCGTTAAACCTGCCAATACAATATTAAACTAACAAAATAGATCTGAACCAAAGGTAAACCAGTTATAGTTGATATTAACATGTGTATTTAGTATCCCTTTATTGGCCATATAACTCATTCAGATTGACACTAATGTATAGGCTTATTATTGACTATACTTGTAATGCCTGCTGTAACCACTGTCGGTAATAGTTTTAATACACTGGGTCATATGAATGACACGTTGCCTTTTCAATTTTAAGTAATTATTGGAATTTATGTTTATTAATTTAATAATATATATGATATTATTGTGCATTACAAATGTACTTAATGCGTGTATTAAGTATCGTTTAAAGTACCTATCGAATTTCATTTAGTTTTTTTTTCTAATCGAAAATATAGTCTAGGCGGAAAAGGTCGTCCCTAATTAGCCAGTGCGGACTGCACATGCTAATCTAGGACGACACTCTACGCACAAGCATTAAATCACGTTTCCCCAGACTGAAGCTCATATACAAATACGAATGTTGCGTGTGATGGGAAAGATATGGGCAGAGCGCCACAAACCAGGACGCTGGTGTGACGGGAAGGCGAAAAACAGCATTTTTACCGAAAAACTCATTGGCGTCCTTACTACGACAATCAGAAATTTCCAGAAACACAATCTTAGGTCGCCCTAAGGACGCCAGTCCGGTGTGACGGGGCTAACGTAGTTACAAAGTAATACAAAACAATCAACGTCTCAAGTCATTTGTTTCACAAATTCATGTGAAGCTCGTGGTTCCGGTGTTATTTATTTATTAGCGAATAGGTCTTTAAAACTACTAAATTAGTACATCGGTATATGTGAGTTAAGGGGTAGGTAGTTATAATGTAAATAGCAGACATGTAACTTGAATACACAATTAGAGGTAGTTAGTGAACGAGAACAAAACTTATTCGAAACAAATATTACTAAAGATCGATGACACGAAACAATTAAGTGTCATTATTACACAAAGAAATCGCCTTCAACCCTTTATTTGCGTCCTCATTCCGCAGTCAGAAAAATGATATTAGAGGGTGACGCATCGTCTTATTTTTTTCGACGAAAAATGCCTAATGTTTTCTTATCATTATTTTTAAAAATGTTCGAGATTCTCAACAAAACAGTCGATATGCGTCATGAAAGTAAAAACATCAACATTAAATTGCTAATGGTAATTCGTGTCGCCGCATAAGGCATGTTGTAGACGGCTATGTTTTTACCCGCTCACCGCTTTTTAGTAAATGAGGCTATTGGAAGACGGTATTTCGACATAATGAATATTCATTGTATTTAAATGAGGCATTTTTATGGAGGATTCCAGAGATAGTCGATATATCACGATTGATACCGGAGATTTTGATTTTGATGTTTAGAGTAATCTCCCGGCAATAGTAATTTACGCTGCAATTTGCGCTGGAATTATGTTTTTGAATACTGGTTCTCCTTTTCGCAACGTGAACTATTTATAATGGCGGTGTATGCAATACCGAAAACTAATCCTAAATCAGAGACGCACTAGCAATCAACTTATAGATAGAAATATAGATCCACAAAGATATTAACAGCTAGTTAAATTCAGTAGCAACATAGCCAAATGCACATAGTAAAACAAAGAATGCCGTTAGAATTAGCATTCATACAAAGTCCATAAGGTTAACTGCAGTTGTCAATAACACACACGCAGTAAAGATATATATGAAGTAAATATAAACTTATCAATATAACAAAAGTATATGAAGTGCTTGTACAGCTAATATAACTAGTAGGGCTGTCACGATACGCCGTGAGCGTACCGCGGTATATCGTGGTACGGCAACACTGTATCGCGGTACGTACCGCGATATTTTACAGAATATGTATCTGTAAAGAAAACAGTTTACAAACTTTATTAAACTCAATAATTAGAAAACACTGGTATCATAGTATGACTAGAAACTGTTAAAGAAACTGTAATAAACTTGATAGAAGTAGTCATTGTTATTGTTATTGTTATTCGCGTCTTTTTCTAAAATGTCCGCCATGTTGTTTACAAATTACAATAGCTGTGACTACGACCCGTGTAAATCGAACTTTTCAAGGGCATGTTTAAAATGCGGAGTCAGTATTGAAAATCCGTAGCGTTCTGACTCTTCCTCGACTTATTCATAATCTTAAGATAACATGATTTGGAAGTGCCATGCTTTTAACGATCGATATTCTAAAGAAAGAAAATAAGAAATAGAGTAAACATCTTTTGGATAATTATGAACTTATTTGCAAAGGAAATCTAACCCAAATTCCAAAACAGGTACGGACCCATACATCGCCGTATTTTAAACGTGAAAGTTAAACATCTACCAGCGGAAGCGCTTGCTTGACCTGGATATTAACGGATTATTTATTTAGCCCTTTTGAATCGCTTCTACAGTTTTCAAAACGATATCTATATCAAAATAATTATGTAATGTATTTATATATGTGCTAATATAATAATATTTAAAAAAAACCGGTGCGGCAACGCCGTACCGCGGTGCGATTTTTTTCACGACATGCACCGCGATATACCGGTATACCGGTGAATCGTGACAGCCCTAATAACTAGGCGAAATGCAACTACCATGTTACAGAATGCACATGACAGTTGTTAAAATAAGAATGTCATTTAACAACATGCATGCACTGGCGGAAATTCCCCTCCATAGTTTGCGAGTAGGCTTGTGCAAAGTTTGCAAATGTAGGCCGTTTAAGCGCTTTTTAGAACGGATTTAAGTGACACACCCTCAGTTTCACGTAACATAAATTCGTTAATGGTTAATACATAATTATCAAAGTTAATCAGAAATTCTGTTTATAAAAAAATAAAAAATATTGGTTTAAAAACACAAATATTGAGTGTGTTTTAAAGGTTATCAAATATTTATTCACAATCAGAATTTTTAAATATTAAGTGATAAGTTGACTTATTTGACTTTAAACATTTGTTATGCAATGAAAAAGGCAAATACTAAATTATATAGAGGCTATTGTTTGTTTTGTGCGGGCTTAAATACGTACATTTCTCATTCTGCGATATAACATTTTTTCTATTATTACGTAACAATTATTTCAAACGAACCTGACGAATCAATGAAAAAGCTTTCTACCTCGTCACAATAAAACTTCAATTCCGATTGCATTAAATTAAATTTTCGTTAATTCATTATATTGCACCGATGGCCCTTGATGCGAAATGTGGACTGTACTTTTCAGGAATCACCTCAATAAAATCATGTTGTGGAATTTTCGTCACACTTGATATTATTTCTCAAGAGACCCACGTGTGTATAGTTTGCTCATTAAAGCAAAAGTAGTACAAACATTAACGAATCAGTCATTTACTCGTATATATTTAATGTGAAGCGTATATGGTGATGGAGTACACCACACTCTTATTGGAAACATGGTCACCTATTCATTCTTTCGTAGTTGGAGCCTATGTCACGCACTTTTATTTTCAATGTTATTATACTAAAAGCCACTCCAATCTGAATTGCAGAACTATACTCATGGAAAGGATGTAGTGATTGCCAGGATAGTCTAACTTAATTTCATATGTCAAATTTTTCCCAGGCGTCCGAAAGCCTGGCATGTCAAAACAAACATTAAAAACCTCATAGTGTTGACAAGGCAGTAACAGCAGTAAGCACTCAAAGTGAATGTCTAGATATTTAACATTCAATCATAAGAATTGTAATCAATAATGCCACACTCAAAGTTGTTATAAAGCTGACCATCGAGGTTCACCTCTTCATAGGGAAAACATGCACAATCACGTAATGAAATCTTGTCTCTGATACTGATAAAATGCAAAATACCAAAAATCTTAGCAAAAACTTAAAATCGTCAATAGTTAACACAAGATATTGTGGGAAATTTAGTGTTATTTTATGTCACCTAACGAAAATTAAGCAATATCATTGACTCTTCATTTATTTGAATAGAAACAAGATCTTGTCACAGTAGCGATGTATACTCCACCACGCCTCCACGAAGCCGCATGTGGCAATATGTAGCAAGTATTAACAACGAAATATTGGACCATTTGGTTTGAGTTTTGTCAGGCCCTCTTGAGGATATTGCTGTAAGACGTGTATGTGCGTGCGTCCGTACGTTCGAGCTTGTGCGTACTGTTACTTTGTCATTCAACAAGCGATGAAAAATAACTAACAACAAATGCCTAAGATGAAGAGACGGCGACTCGCGTATAACTCCCGTCTAATGGCCTCTAATGTCAATATCACACGTAGAAGTCGAATATAAAGTGTGTTTACATATTAAACGGCTTGGCCGGACTGTTTCTTCATTATCTCTCATGCAATTTAAAATTAAGTACAACAAATGACAACCACGAACAGTCGGTGTGTCGCGTTGAACACCAGTCTCACTACCTCAAAGGTAGAGTTTGACTTAACAATCTTGTCCGAACTGTCATTTATCTTTCATAATGCCTTTTTAAACAATTAAGCACATAATCCATCATGAAAAGACGACGTGTATGTGTAAAATCTGCCTTTCTACCTCAAACGACATTACCTGAGACATTTGGCGCCCAACGTTGGAAAGTGACGAAACATGAAAATTGCGCATTCTTTGTACTGGTAGTTAAGCAAATACGTTTTCACTCTAAAGAGTCTAAATGAAAAAAAAGTCTTAAAGTGTTTTTATCACATAAACTGACATAAGAACACAAGTGAGTGATCCAGAAATATATTGTTATCATCATAAAACACAAACAACATACGTTGTCAATAAATGAAGCCTGAGGGCGCAAGTAGTATTTCAGACAGCTCATTATTTCGACATAACTGGCTTAATTATATTCTACTTTAGAAGAACAACAACAAACTAAATATTTGACTGTAATCCAAATGAAACTAAACTAGAATAGGAAACATATGAACTTCTTTTAAATAGGACATGTATATTTAACTCATAAAAGAATAATACTTATTTAAACGTAAGTTAATTTGTAAGTTTACAGTGTCAAGAGAAAACAGGATTAACAATTGTAGTCACACAATCACATGTTTAATAGTTGAACACAAATAGCAACAGGATATCATGTTTAGCGTGCACATTAAAAGGTCCGCTAGTGGGACACAAACGGCATGTTCTATTTTTAGGTAAACTAATTTCGCAAAATAAATGTTTTAATTTTACTTAACTTTTATATTTAAAGTTGTTTTTTGAAAACTTACACGAATATTTGAATGTAATTTATAAACTTAACCAGATTATTGTTTAAAACTAAAAACAAATGCTCAGGGCGCATGCGAACATATCTTTGTTTACTTTCAAGCAAACATTGTCACAAGAAAACGGGATTTTCTGCTGTAGTAAAATTATCAAATGTTCAGTAGGTAACACACAATGCAATAAGCGGTCAACTGCGAATTAATATAAACTGAACAAAAAGTTATGTAGTTCAATATTAACATGATTTTATATTATTCAAGTTCTGTCGCACAGCTGATGCGTTTGATTATTGATTGGCCGTTTTCAGTTATCCTGATCAGAACATTACCATCGGCTGACCATGAACTTTATATTTTCTTAGATATCACCAAGCCACGTGCGATATACAGCAGCTGTATATATGTATATGTATTTGTTGAAATTAAGTAATCTTCTTCATCCATCCCGAGCTTCAGGTCTATAACTCGGTCGCGTAGCATTCTATTTTCATTCAGGAGCAACTGATCGTCATTTTCAAGTGACGCTATCCGATAAGATAGGACTTCAACTCAAGCAACGATTGATTATATCATGCTTTTCATTTGAATTGAAAGCAACGATTGTATGGAGTCCTAGATGGCAACTTTAGATGAATGTTATCTGCTGTAATTAAACAAAAGATTGGCTTCAATTTATGTTGACAGGTGAGATCTCATATTGTTCATATATTGTATATATGCCGTCTAAAATCAAGAGAAAAGCTTCTTGGTCGGAGTGATGTTTTAACAATCAAGAGACTCGTTGGTTCCTGTATGTTTCATAATTTGACCAAAACATGTGTGGACCTAAACGTTATCGTAAGATAATAGTCTGCCTAGAATATTATGTGAACTTGAAAGCGTCGTGGTAAATAACAAACACGTAACACAACACATTTCTTTTAACTGCAGTCCATAAACACATTGAGGCGACAAAACGTTTCAAACACACGAACGTTAACTCGACCAACCGATTGATTCGTTCTCTTAAAGTAGTTTATCAAATCCGGGTTACCAGTGTCACGGACAAGACAATACACCATATATGTATGTTTTTGTATATTTTGATGTGTTTTAAATTTAAAGTTTGTTCTTTGTTTGCAATTAACAATTTATTTGCGATTAATTTACTTGCTGATATTGTATTCATTATATTTAACATTAATTATTCCTATATTTGTCCTAAAATATTTTTTTGATATTCAATCAAACAACCGTATATATGCTTGCGTATCTCCCCATCTCTACCTCTATTTTGACTTTCAGGGGCGAACCGCGACTAATGATGATATAATTTCTAGTGTTCGCTTTATCCAGTGTAAGCTGTGTTTGTTCACGTGCACTGTGGTTGCTGTAAAATTCTGCGCTGGAAATAAAATGTTTTTCGGCGTAAGCTGTATTAAGCCAGCTTTTCACCTTAGCCTGACCTTTGTTAGCGTCCAATAGAATTCAAATAAAACTTCCCGCGGCCAAGTACAGATGAATACACTTCATTGACTGCATTGGCTGATTTGAGAATACGACCAGAAAATTGGAAACATGTCCGCGTCTTTGTAACACTGTTTTACTGCGTGTTCAGCATGAAACAATTTTATATCTAATGAAAAGGCTTAATAGATAGAACAGTTTTACACTCAATCTCGACATCAATACAGTTTGTGCGTCCACCTTTTATTTTCAGAAGATTTTCAGCGCGAGAACGTTTGCAATTAAAGGCTATTTTCTCATATATATTACTAACTTCCATATTCCTGTCAACATGTTAAGTTGTTAAAGTATAGAGAGCAGTGGAAGCGAAGACTAAAAAAATGCATTGCATTTCAACTCGCGAGGTATATCGGGTCAATTTGCGGCCACTGTGTGTGAATGTCAGAGTTTAAATACAGGTCATCGCTGCGTCTCTACCCTATGTGCTGATCGGAGTTCGCGGCCAGGAAAATAATCGTTACATAATAAAGACGCTATAGCGTGAACTAGGTGAACTGGAATTTTCTTTAGACCAGACAGATGCTAAATGAAGATATCCAGCGATATCAAATGGTTTGTCAATAATAGATTCTTAATGTGTTTTACAACAATACCATGATAAATATTATTTTTAATTAATTTAACAAGAATTATGCCATCATATTGATTAATGAATTAAGCATGAGCACAATGATTCTCGATACTGTTAAAAATCGAATCAAATAGCAACGCCAGACAAACCACTAAAACAGGTTTGTTCGAAGAACGCGCGTATAAATATTTAAAATATATACGGATACTTCGCGTGTGGCCGGTTGACTCATATGTTTTAATTTCACTTCCATTCTTCTTTTGGTTTTCTGTTTTGTATCTATACGTTTATGACCAGCAATATGTAATAATGTTAAATAAGCCGCGAAAACTCCGCGTATCATCCCGTACTGCGTTTGCTGCAGCTAAGAACTGCACAGAAAAAGACATTCGCTATCTTTGATCTCATTCATTGAAGTCTTTACCTTTCATTAACTGCAACCACAATCAACGCCGTATATCTTTTTTAAAGATATTTCTTGTTTAAAATAACCAAACAGAAATAGGAATGTTAGCTTGAAGATAATTTTACGTTATCATCTCGATACCTGCCTGTTTCGTAAAAGGCATTGATATATTGACAAAGGGTTGTTAACAACAAATCATTTTTTTATCTCGACAAAGGGTTGTTAACAACATTCATATCAACCTGTTTTGCAAAAACAGTCATACTATCTTTTTAAAGTCACACACATAATGAATACGACTTAATATTAAATAAATTCTAAATTCAGTTGTGTATATTCAAAGAAACCCATTTTTTTTATTTCGTGGCATATCTATTGTTTTTTTTTCAATTCAATCATTCTTATTCAAAACTTAAAACGATGTTATTTATTGTTATAGAAAATATATTCAATTCGTGTATTCTAAATTATATGCACTGGGTTCTATCCGTAAAAAGCAGATATTACGTCGTTGTTTTGCAAATGTAAATTGCTCGTTAGATCGACTTTGTTCTGGGTAAACTGCGCAAATGACTGGAGTTCTGTCCGAGTCGCTACTAATACCATACAGTACCAGCTAAAGAGATTCAACGGCTTATATGTCGAATAGTTATTGATAAGTGGACACTAATATTAAATTGTATGCGCGTTTATAACTGATATATATCAGTGTCTACAGGTTGTTTGGTGATGCCATGCTTCTTTTAGGTTGTCATTGGATTGTAATCGCCACTGGTGATCAAAGCCCCTGTATCCCGAACTGTTCATCAGTCTTCCATTGTACAGAAAACAAAATAAAAAGCTATCTGGTTAATTTATTCATGCAAGTCAAACTACAGTTTTACCTTTCATACGTACAAAAGACCATGTGCTTGTATCGTTTCCTATTCCAACATTTTCAAACCAAGAGTAAAACAATTGCAAAGACCAAACAAAATGTTTTCATATTACAACATCAATATAATTAAAACAGGTACATACTCGTAATCAAGATACAGATACGTCAAGTCATGATATAAACATGTCTTAAAGGGACTATTTCACAGTCTGGAAAAGTGTTCATTTATTGATAATTATCCATTCAAATATGAAAAATAATAATGCATTTGTAACGCTTTAAATCGAGAATTAAAAACAATTGTGTGTGATCTACATAGCGTTAAAATTCCCATTCGAATTCAAAGGCCATCACGGCCTAGTGGTTGCGAGCTAGTTTTTGGTTTTAGAGGTTTGAACCACACGACAAGCAAATTTGTTCATTTTACCTGTTGTTATTTTTTTAGTTAATTTATTTTATGACATTTTTCAAACACACGAAAATCTGTGAAAAAGTCCCTTTCTTCTGTTGAAAATACAGTTCAGCATTTGCCTTGTTTGATTCTGATATCATCGAGAGCGATGTCACTCAGGTAGTTTAAGCCTATCTCCGCAGTGAACTCAAACTGAAATATAAACATATACCACAGGAAGTTCGAACACTAGATCGCAAAATATATTTGTTGCATCAGTATTCAGAAATCTCGTTCTGAATAATGTTTTACTCATAACATTTTAACAACAATGTTTGTATATAATAACATTAATACACACATGAATTTTTCTGCCAAGAAACATGTCCTCCGGTTGTTTAAGTTGTACTTCCTGCTTTATCCACTCATCTTTAGGGGTCCATTTCTGTCCCAGATGATCTTCCAGGTGATATAAGGTGTATAGTTGATATCAAGTCCAGTATAGAACATACGCAATCGAAGTGTGCCCGTGTCTTTGCCAAACATCATGTAGTAAAAAGTAAAGCAAAGTGCGCGTTTTAAAATATGAACTGATATATTTGGAGAACGAAGCTTCGTCTGTTTGCCTTCGTTATTTAACGCGTCCGCAAGGATATAGAACCCTACAAATAAAAAAAGTTGCAGTCATTGAGCTAATTGTTCCAATAGTCTACTAAGGTCCAGTATGAACAATACCTAGCTATTCCAGCAATAACAACACACACTCGTGCTGTTGGAATGTTTTTATGTGTTATACTGATGTAGCTTTTACTTACTATTTTTTACTTATTGTTATGTAAACGGTATGCTACGTTAGCTACACACTACTTCAGTTTATTGGTTTATTCCTGTTGTGTTATGTTACATTGTTGTCCTTCAACCCGCTGTCACAATCGACGTGTGTGATGCAATCATGTAATATTTCAGTTATTATATACGATAAAAACATCTAATAATATTTTTGGCTACTTCCACTTAGTTTTTAAATCGTTGCATTTTAAGCAAACGACAATCAAAACGCGTTTAAATAAAACACGTTTTCAATTTAATGTAATTCATGTCGCTCAAAAAGTTACGAAAATCCACTAAATGGACAAACAATTATTACGTGTTCCCAGCCGTTGAATACGGTTGCGGATTAACTTTTATGAAATACGAAATGTCTCATTTGTAGCTTGTATTTCATAGTATAACTAACCCATTACTCAAGTCAGCATATATATGGCCACTTTAATTTAATAAAAGAATACTGGAGCTTAATAAGAAGTTCGGTCTGATTACGCTTACGAGTGTACTGTTGTATAAAATTTCCGGTCACTCGGCTGCTTAACCTCGATCGACAGGCCTTGCTTTATGAATTTTTGCCGACCATAAACAATGCAAGTACGCGTGTAATACTTTGTATCATAATTATGTTACTTGCTAAATGATTAAATTGCAAAATAATTACTGAAATATTATTAAATATTTATATGAAATTATACCAGTTATTATAAGAAATGTTAGCCTCCGATTGGGAGTTGTCTATTACCAAAGGACCTGTTTCTCTGGAAGAATCCGCGATGCCGTTGCGACGGATCCAGTCAAACTGACTACCAATTTCCTGTCTTCACTCACAGAAATCCTTCTCAAAGTCACAGAATCACTCTTGTACTTCGACAATATAGTTTTTGCATAGTGTCAGTGATATTGGGGCCACCACGTTGTTTACTATAACATATATGCACATATATGATTAACTTTATTGGTTTTTTAGTTACTTATACATATACTACTTGGCAAGTTTATATCTGCGTGTATGCAGCCGTTCAATTATTGATAGAACAGAACACAGAAATTGAATTAAGGAATATCAGTCACATACACGTAGAAAAAATATATATGAACGACAAACGTTTGTGTTAAGATAATTATTCTATTTTACCTAAAACTAGTTTTCTTTTAAATGTTTGTAGTTATTTATGGGGCAAATATATTACATTAATTAATATGTATTATATTATTTCTCTCCATATATTTAATACAATCTTAAAGCATTGTTCTCGTGAACAGTATTCTTACAAGGATATTTGTGTCAAATTATTGAATATAATCTTTTAAAGATAGAATGTAATATCAGCACATTCGCATTTGTTAAAAGCACATTCTGTCTTCCGAGCGAAGACTTATTAGAAAGACATACTGATAGAATATTGACTATGATAAAATAAGGTACAGGTAAGGAGACTGTATTGCGTTAAAGAGAAGTGCGAATATCATGACAGAGCCGTTGACGTTGTTAAATAAATACCTTAAAATTTGAATGTACGCATACTTTACGAAAATTGTACAGACATTTTCTTTGTATTTAAGAAAAGTGTAAAACAGCGAGCTTCAAAAATGAAATTCAATAAATGTGTGGTAAGAATTAACAGGGCGAATATGAGTTAAATACGAGAACACAGTATCTAAAAATTTAACCTGTAAATAATGTACACATATCGAGGGGCATGCGCACATTTTATTGATTTCTACCCTCGATCGTGATTTACCGATTAACATTTCTATATAAGATACAATAGTTTCCCGCTCAACCGTCGGTTTACAACAAAGCAAAACAGAATTATGCAGCCCGTTAATCTTTAAATTATCCGGTGTGGATTTATGATTTGTTACATTTGTATTTCTGATTGTATTGTTTCTTCACTTTTGGAACGTTACTTATACAAATAATATGGCTTGTTTTCTATGTTATATCACAATGGCTTATATTGTTTTACATTAAATATAAGTGATAATATATTAATAGGTGCTACCTAATTTACGGGCAAAAGATTATTTGATAACCACGTATCGTAATAAATATTTGGACATTATTGTGTACAAAACATTATACTTGTTTCAATAATAAAGTAACTCAGCCAAAATAAATCTTATGTTTTGCTTGATGAAAAAAAGCATTTTACATCTGCCAAGCTTTAACATTTAATATCTCATAATTGTGTGCTTTTTCAGCCTCTGGAATTTAAAGCTGGTTCGGTGGCTGCGTCGTAGTAGATATGGTGTCCACTTAGTGACTTGGGGGTCTCGGCATTGATCCCTTAAGTGGAAGTATTCTTTAGATCAACCTTAAGATGCCAAGTACTGGTCCTACCCAGGAAACAGGTTATTATTGGATACTTTTTGTTTGAATAACCAATGGCGTTAAGTTATTTTGATGAAATGACGTTTGCAACGTCAAGTGACGTTACGTTGTAGCGTTATTCAATCTGAACAATGACGCTAACACATAGATAAAAGTTTCTATTTTATTTTGCTCCATAAATTTATTTTAACACTTTCCCATGTCCAGGTCCAAATCCAATACTTAATCAACAAATTACAAGCGAACCCCTAAAGGGGTTCTTGTTGAATGGAGTTGTACTGAAACGAGAATTTTGTAACGAGTAGATAGAGCGCGTTAAAACACGTGCATTTTATCATTCAATTTCCCGAAATTGTTCAGAACTATTTTCAGAACTTTTTGCTCCGCAAAACAATGCAAACTTGATTTAATGTTTTATATATAGAAACACATTCACCACACATATTCAACCCTCTTGTCAGTCATTTATGGTGTTTGTGACAAAAACCCAAAACAACATTGTTTTTTAATTGTATGTTTTATTTATTCATATTGCGTATGTGCACTACATGCACTCGTTTTATTGTCGAAATAGCAGCTAACCGCGTTCCTGAAATTAGAAAGCAACATCTGTTTAAATCAGTCGTAGAGAAGATTGTCAGAAAATACAAATACAAATAAAATTGTTTTAAAATTAAATTATTTAACAGTTTTTAAATACAACATAAAAGCATTATTTAAGTTTCTTAAATACGCATATTTATCAACAGTAATTATCTGTATTTAACAAGTTTAAGGAAAAAACTTCATCGAAATGGGCAATCTAAACGCAGGGTTATCGTTCCATGCTCTCACATACAACCCCTGCCATCACAAGAAAATCCTACCAGGTTGGGTAGGATTCTATTTTTGTTTTGTTTAAATATAATAGCATGAAAAGGAGTTTCATTTTCTTTTATATTTTGAAAATAGCGTTCAAGTTAAGGTTTATAATTAAAAAACAACAACTTAAATTCAAAAAAGTAAAAATTACTTTTTTACAAGTTTAAAAATAACCGTTGATACTGTAACGTAACACGCCATTATTGTACCACGTGGCTCGGCTATTATGACGCAGTTGGTTATAAGTACGGCAGGTATATTACATCATTATACATATATATATATATATATATATATATATATATATATATATATATATATATATATATATATATATATATATATATATATATATATATATATATATATATATATATATATATATATATATATAGATAATAAATGTTTCCACAAAAGTAACAACTTTACTGCAAATGCTTTTTCGGCGTATACACATTGTTATCTATGCCGTTGATACTGTAATACTCAATTATTGTATCACGTGGCTCGGCTATCATCACGTGGTTCTGTATGACGGAAGGGATTTGATCCAGCTATGCTGGTTCCAGTCAAATCTCTGCGCGGAGGTTGCGCAATGGGTTGTGGACGAGTCCGTGTAAATTAGATACGACAGATGTACAGCACAACATTTCTACCGTTCATGCGTTTTACTCCACATGGATGTGCGGGCATTATTTTTTATACAAATATTGCATGATGTACGGTACTCTGTCTTTAGAGAAAAACAACACATAAGTTTTGAACTAGCTAATGAACTATTGAACTATCGAATGAACCATTGAACTACCGAATGAACTATTGAACTACCTAATGAACTATTGAACTACCGAACGAACTATTGAATTACCTAATGAACTATTTAACTACCTTATGAACTATTGAACTACCGAATGAACAATATACATGTAACTACCTCATGAACTATTGAACTACCTAATGAACTATTGAACTACCTAATGAACTATTGAACTACCTAATGAACTATTGAACTACCGAAGAACTATTGAACTACCTAATGAACTATTGAACTACCTAATGAACTATTGAACTACCGAAGAACTATTGAACTACCTAATGAACTATTGAACTACCTAATAAACTATTGCACTATCGAACTAACTATTGAATATCTATCTCTATTTGTTGTTGAATAACTCAAGGAAAGGAGTATAGACGTTTTGGAATCACGAGACCCAAAAAAAATCTAATATGACGTCAGTTTATTGAAATGTCACACTGACATTAACATGCTTATTAACAACGCTAAAATACAGTTTATCAAGGTATATGTGTTGTGTTAAAGGGATTCCGTCTTTAGTAGTATGTATATTGTTCATAATTATACTTTTTGAATCTGTGAGAAAAAGTTGGAAAAGTATCGTTTTGAACATCTGTGAACAAGTCCCTTTAATATAATTGTAGATATTATCACAATATATTTTGTTCTTGTTGTATGGCGTTGTACTGAAACGAGAATTTTGTAACGAGTAGATAGAGCGCGTTTAAGCACGTGCATTTTATCATTCAATTTCCCGAAATTGTTCAGAACTATTTTCAGAACATTTTGCTCCGCAAAATAATACAAACTTGAGTTCATGTTTTATATATAGTAACACATTCACCACACATAGTCAACCCTCATGTCGGTCATTTATGGTGTTTGTGACAAAAACCCAAAACAACATTGTTTTTAATTGTGTGTTTTATTTATTTATATTGCGTATGTGCACTACATGCACTCGTTTTATTGTCGAAATAGCAGCTAATCGCGTTCCTAAATAATATGGCAACATCTGTTTAAATCAGTCGTAGAGAAGATTGTCAGAAAACACGAATACAAATTAAAAAAAAAAACAACAAACTATTTAACAGTTTTTAAATACAACATAAAATCATTATTTAAGTTTCTTTAATACGCATATTTATCAACAGTAATTATCTGTATTTAACAAGTTTAAGGAAAGAACTTCATCGAAATGGGCAATCTCCACGCAGGGTTGTCGTTCCATGCTCTCACATACAACCCCTGCCATCACAAGATAATCCTACCAGGTTCGGTAGGATGCTATTATTGTTTTGTTTAGGTATAATAGTATAAAAAGGAGTTTCATTTTTTTTTTTTGAAAATAGTGTTTAAGTTAAGGTTCATAATAAAAAAATTAGCTTAAATTCAAAAAAGTAAAAATTACTTGTTTACAAATTTAAAAATAACCGTTGATACTTTAAGCCGCCATTATTGTACCACGTGGCTCGGCTATTATGACGTAGTTGGTTATAAGTACGGCAGGTATTTTAGATCATGATATATATAAATACATTATTCTTTTAATCGGTAAAACTTTACAGTCTTTTGTTTCCACAAAAGTAACAACTTGACTGCAAATGCCTTTTTGGCGTTTACACATTGTTATCTATGCCGTTGATACTGTAATACTCTATTATTGTATCACGTGGCACGGCTATCATCACGTGGTTCTGTATGACGGAAGAGATTTGATCCAGCTATGCTGTTCCAGTCAAATCTCTGCGCGGAGGTTGCGCAATGGGTTGTGGACGAGTCCGTGTAAATTAGATACGACAGATGCACAGCAAAACTTTTCTACCGTTCATGCGTTTTACTCCACATAAATATACGGGCATAATTTTTATACAAATCTTGCATGATGTACGTTAATCTGTCTTTAGAGAAAAACAACACATAAGTTTTGAACTATCTAATCAACTATTGAACTATCGAGTACACTATTGAACTACCGAAAGAGCTATTGAACTACCTACTAAACTAATGAACTACCTAATTAACTATTGAACTACCGAATAAACTATTGAACTACCGAATAAACTATTGAACTACCTAATGAACTACCTTATGAACTATTGAACTACCAAATTAACTATTGAACTACCTAATGAACTATTGAACTACCTAATGAACTATTGAACAACCTAATGAGCTATTGAACTACCTAATGAACTAGTGAACTACCGAATGAACTATTGAACTATCTAATGAACTATTGAAATACCTAATGAACTATTGAACTACATTATAAACTATTGAACTACCTAATCAACTTTTGAACTACCTAATGCACTATTGAACTACCGAATGAACTATTGAACTACTTAATGAACAATTAAACTACTTATTGAACTATTGAACTACCTAATGAACTATTAAACTACCGAATGAACTATTGAACTACCGATAAACTATTGAACTACCTAATGAACTATTGAACTACCGAATGAACTATTGAACTACCGAATGAAGTATTGAACTACCTAATGAACTATTGAACTACCGAAGAACTATTGAACTACCTTGTGCACTATTAATCTACCTAATAAACAATTGAACTACCTAACGAACTATTGAACTACCTAATGAACTATTGAACTACCGAAGGAACTGTTGAACTACCTAATGAACTATTGAACTACATTATAAACTATTGAACTACCTAATCAACTTTTGAACTACCTAATGAACTATTGAACTACCGAATGAACTATTGAACTACTTAATGAACAATTGAACTAATTAATGAGCTATTGAACCACCTAATGAACTATTGAATTACCGAATGAACTATTGAACTACCTAATGAACTATTGAACTGCCTAATGAGCTATTGAACTACCTTATGAGCTATTGAACTACCTAATGAACTATTGAACTACCAAATGAACTATTGAACTACCTTATCAACTTTTGAACTACCTAATGAACTATTGAACTACCGAATGAACTATTGAACTACTTAATGAACAATTGAACTAATTAATAAGCTATTGAACTACCTAATGAACTATTGAACTACCGAATGAACTATTGAACTACCTAATGAACTATTGAACTGCCTAATGAGCTATTGAACCACCTTATGAGCTATTGAACTACCTAACGAACTATTGAACTACCAAATTAACTATTGAACTACCTAACTAACTATTGAACTATCGAATGAACTATTAAACTATCTATCGTAATTACTCTAGGTTTTCGGACACTCTTAATTTTCGGACACCCTTTTTTTAGCAAAAATAATTATTTTTCGTGACTCTTAATTTTCGGACACACGAGTTTTCGACCAAAATTAATGTCTCTAAGTTTTCGGACAGTATATTTACCAGCGCTATTATACCAAATGTCGGTCCTGTTTTCAATATCTAATGACACTTCGATCATGGGGTTTTACAACCAGATTAACATCATTAAACATGCCTGAGGGCAACGGACCATTACATTTGCGTTATTGTGTAAATTACCTTGTAAACCGGTATTAAACAATTGTTTCGCCCGATAGCATAAGCGCTGTGACAATTACCAGGGGTAGTGCCAATTACTCGTTCAATTATCAACCGCAATGGTACTTCACCTTCTCAGTAAAATAACTGTGACAAATACTAAACGCTTCAAAGTGTGATGGAAGGTGTTAGACAACAAGTATCGGAAATGAACAAACAAAGAATTCATATATTGCTTTTTTTATCGCGTGAATTACAGGTTCATACTAGCGATTATCGGTACATCACTTGCTCATCTTTGAACTCGTTGGTCAAAGTACAACCTAGTAGTAACTTTCTGTCAACAAATTCAGCATTTAAAATTATTTAAAATGCATTTTAAACATATATAACTAATTTATACTATACGGCATGGTATTTTACAAGCGCGTGCTATTACCGGTATTCGTTGATACAATTGACGCTATTTTTGGACACTTTGATTTTCGACTCTAAGTTTTCGGACACCTGTATTTTGTGAATATTTTCTGTATCTAAGTTTTCGGACACGAAAAAATTTGTAAGTGTCCGAAAACATAGAGTAAATACGGTAATGAACTTTTGAACTACCGAATGAACTATTGAACTATCGAATGAACTATTGAACTACCTAATGAACTATTGAACTACCAAATGAACTATTGAACTACCGAATGAACTTATGAACTACCGAATGAACAATTGAACTACCTAATAAACTATTGAACTACCTAATGAACTATTGAACTACCTAATGAACTATTGAACTACCGAATGAACTTTTGAACTACCAAATGAACTATTGAACTACCGAATTAACTATTGAACTACCTAATCAACTATTGAACTACCTAATGAACTGTTGAACTACCTAATGAACTATTGAACTACCGATTGAAATATTTAACTACCTAATGAACTATTTTGACGGAAAACTGATCCAAAATATGCCCTAGTCAAGATTTCTTCTCAATAACAAAATTATGTGCAAGACGAAGTTAGAATACATAGAGGATATTTGTTGGATTCGGTGGATTATCGATTTTAATTCACGAGTGATCATAGAAAATAATATTTTCACGAGTGGCGCAGCCACGAGTGAAAATATATATTTCTATGATCACGAGTGAATTAAAATCGATATTCCACCGAATGCAACACATTTTCTTTTTATTTTGAGCTTTTTTCACAGTTTATATACATTGTTAAAGAGTTTAACTAAAGAATTTCGCTAGGATAATGACGTCATTTCGTCAAAAAATGACGTCATTTCACAGTAAACAATGAAAATTATCGATAATTTTCACTGATAATTTTCACTGTTTGAAACAGTGAAATTATCAGTTTTAATTCACTGATATTTTTCTATAAACCACCGGAAAGCATAAAATAAAAATAAATTTCGCATCCTTCGTTGTTAATTAAAAAATCTTTTTCGCCTGAATATTAATTTATTACATAATCATCATACTTCCATTTCGTTTTTTGTTAGAAAATCTCGATGTCGCCTGGATGCGTGTTAACCTCATGTGTATCAAAGCATAAAAGCGATGCGTATTGGCCTATTTAATCTATTTTCCTAATGAATGTGATTTTTTAAACAATTCCTTGGAGAAAAAAAAACCTTTAACGAAAACCCGTCCTTTAAAAATAGATCTAGCAAACTTGATTTCAAAAAGACTACATAGGATCTGGCATGAGTTGTCATATCATACCATATTTTATTAAACGAGTTCAGGAATTGTGTTTGTAAGCGAGCCTTTGGCGAGCTTACTAACGAATTTCCTGAACGAGTTTAATAAAATATGGTATGATATGACAACGAGTGTCAGATCTTTTTTATCACATGCTTTTTAATGAGCAAATTAAATAAATATTTACGCAAACATTATGATAAATCCCGAATGTTGTTTACCTTTCGTGACGTCATTTGACGTTGCAAAGTCATTTAAGCAAAATAACAAAATGCGATTGGTCAGTAAACAAAAACTAAGCCAATGAAAACTCTAAAAAAGTATAGAACACATGTGTAATATAAAAATATATGTAATGGTTATATTACATGGGAAACAGGGTGTGGCATGTGATAAAAAAGGATTCTGGCATTGTAAGAGAGGAAATGATCGAAAAAAAGGAGAAATCACATCGTGCCTTTCGATTTTTTACATTAATATAAAACAAAATATGTATGCTTCAGCTTACACGAACTAAAATCCAATCGACAGGAGATTCCACCACACCATACTGAGAACTCCGGACTCTCTAGCAGTAAAGACTGTCCGTATCTACGATATTGACGCTGTCTCCAATCTGGTTTCCTCTGCGATCCTGACAATAGCACATCGCACCCCTGCATCCGATGGGCTTGTAGTTTCAGAAGCGGTCACAATAGAATCGCTGACCAACGTTTATCGTTTGCTTGAAGGCATACTGGTCACCTGCGCACTCTGTGGAGGTTACACAACACGTTATTTATTTTATTTTAATGTTTTCGTTTGTTCAACGTATGAGCTATTGAGCGCGAATGAAGCTATGAGTTAAATACAACTTATGACGAAATTATTACAATATTGTATTACATATAAGTATTTTCAAACGCACATCAGGTAAAAATTTATCATGAGTTGGCATATATTCAGCAATTTTTAACGTAATATAATAAAAAATGCACATGCAAAACTTCATGTGAAGAGGATCAATGCATGCAAGTTTGGATGGTGCACGTTAAAAAAGGTAAAACATGATCCAAAACGTGGGTGTCCACGGACATGCATGAATGTCCATGGTGGCTTGTCTACTTGGTAGATGGCATATACCCACTTGTATATAAGCCTTTGTATTAATATTCGCATATGCAAAGGTATCAATATTATTTTAATGATTTGTTGATGCCACAACTAATATTGGAATACTGATTTTCACACTATATAGACATATCGTTGTATATTTTCTGAGTTTATCTTTTTTTTCTTGGGCATATTGATTGTTTTTAAACGCCGTTGCAGCATATATATTTTAAGTTCACGTTTTCTTACGGTAGTCCATGTCGACGGCCTCCCACCTGTTGACCGCGAAACAAGAAATCTCAGTGCCGTCAGGAGTAACACAGATAGCTCTGTTAAAAGTAAAAGTTGCGGTTTATAGTCTGCTTCGATATACATCTTCAGCCGATTTCGACATTAACCCCCTAATAGCTCTGAAAGATAAACGGCGAGTATCAGCGTTAAATCATACCGTCAAATATTAATATTGCTTTTAACTTAAATAAAATACCTTTAACAAGGCACTTTTAACTGGCTTTATGTCGGCCGACTTATTCTACAAAATCTCTGTGACGTCGGCAGCGACGCAGAAAGACCTGAAATCTAAGCGGCGAGTATCTGCGTGTCATCACACCGGATGAGATAAATATTGCTTTAATCTGGGAAAAGGCAACATCATTACCAAGAGTTATTTTTGTTTCAGATTTGTTTGTTCTATAAATAAATACTTTAAGCCTCTTACGTTTCTGTATTGATACAATCCCATTGCGAATAATAAAAAGGTAATTGCCGATATGTTTTGATGACAATTTGGAAAATGTTGTCGTGCGCAAGAACGGATAAAGTAACAGAAGATCTTACTGGGAGCCTTGGTACTGCGTCCCCATGAAATCACCATTCGCGGCATAAAGAGGTCGCTCAAATCTGTTTGCGGCTTCCCATTCGGCAAGCCTGACGATGCAGGGACCTAGAAAACGCGTCGTGGGTCCGTCTGTGGGGATAATCAAAGATTTAATAAAAGACAAATATTGGTGTTATCGCGAGTTCCCGTCGTTTCGAGACCCCAGAGATTTCAGTCACGTGATAAACTATGTCTTTGGCATCAATAATGACGATCAATATTAGCAGGTTTTCTGAGATAACACGGATCTCCCCCAAATATCTGTTGATGTGTACAGTCTTTGTCGATTGATAGATCTTTGGTGGTTATTACTCAATGTACGAAGTATTATTTTTAAAAAATTAAAAACTGTTCTTGATCCGCATTAACATTTGCGTAACAAGCCGAGTACAGCCCGAGTATAGAGGGGGGGGACGGGTCCTTCAAGTCAAAATTTCTAAATACACCTACGAAATCGTAATGGCTCGCGCAAAATAGCCCAGCTTGTTCAAAAATAACACATACCGTAGGAAACTGGATCGAGGCACGTAATCATACATCCGTATTGACAGCACTTCTGGCTGCCGTGGCAAGCATCGTCACCTTGACATTGCACTGGACAGATCATGGTAACGTCATCGTCGGCAGTACATTGACGTTTTCCTCCTGTGAACATATTGCTTCAATTTTAAGTAAAACATTCGTAAAGAAGCGCGAGATATAAATTGAGGACCCCAAACCAATACAAAAGTTTTCTTGGGATCGTTTAAAATGTGTATATGTGTATGTTCGATTTTTAATCTCACACGGTTAAAAACATTTGCGCACGTGCACGGTTCACACACTTATGCAAAAGAGCGGCTTCACTTCGAATGACCGTTTGAGTCGAAAGAACATGTCACCCATTACAAATGAAAATAGATTAAATCACTGTTATAAAATTATATGTTACTATTTTATACCCCCGGCTATGAGTGTATCAAAGTTATATATTTGTCAATGCTGTTAAATTTTGTCCTATTCAATGTTACAAATGAGCGTACAAAACATTTGACTAATAAAAAAAGGATTGCAAAACGCTGTTTCGGCAAATGTAACTTGAAAATGATAAGTAACTTGAAAATGATTAGGAACATAAATAGGTCTATGAAATGCATTGTATTATTTGTTATTAACAATTTGCCATCAAAACAAGTTTTGTATTGCGATCACTGATTACAAATATGTGCCGTGGTAACAAATTTATAAGGGTGGTCGCATCTATGTCGAGTTGCATGGGTTAAGGTTCATGTGGACCCAAACGGTAGGGCATAGCTACTAGACACAGTATGCACACCTGATATAAACTACGCAGTAAGAGTGTGTGTGTTTTTCTTAAAATTAGTCTTCATACACCAGTTTGATTCATTATTGATGATGGGGAAATGTAAAAAAAAATCAAAATAATTTCAATTGAAATATCGTGTAGAATGTTTCACTCAACCCCATAATCACCATTAATGAAAAAAAAAACGTCAACGCAATTCAATATAGCAAACGGACACATTCTAGAACTTTTTTCAGGAGAGACATATCTGTCCCTATCTACGCCTTTATATCAGAAAAATAACTAAAAACATATAAATATTAAAACTGTGATCACCGCCTTGGAATGGTCAATTCAGAAATAATAAAATAGGTTACTGTAAAGTGGTTTTGGTATTATAATGTGGAGTAGAAGCTTTTTACTGTAGCTTCTATATGGTCTGCATTCGCCCTTGTGCTTCAGAGGTACGCCCCTGAAACATTATGATATTTGCTAATAACAGACGTCAATTGTTACAGTTATAAACACGGTGGGAGTTCACATATTTGAAACGCTTTAGAAATTACTTATTGTGAGATGCTCAATCAAGTAAAAACTCGTTTTACGGTCCAGAACCTTTCCTATAGAAATACGGGATATGAAACAATTTATCCCTTGACATTCTTAACCTAAATAAAGGAAGCGTCAGGCTTTATGCTCTTAAAATGAAATACAATTACAACATGTATCTACATGTATACAGTGACCATTATTCACCTAACAATATTCTTTTCGAATCTCCTTAATATTTTTTAATATATCAATATTGTAATGTAACGAACGTTACTATTCGTTAACTGGATCGAATCCGGGATATTACACATAAACGACATTATAACAAACAATGGAAATATCTCAGAAACTGTTATATTACAAAAACTAAAATCAAAACGAAACTGGTTAGCAGAAACGAACATCATTAAATTAGCTATACCTACACCATGGAAGGAAATACTCAAATCAGATGAATCGATTAACTCAAACGTAAACATTAAAACTACATACCCTTACGGCAAAAACCTTGACTTGAAGACTTCACAATCTACAAAGCGCATATGAAAAGTGAAAGACGAACACTTACCTTCGGCGACACTTTCACCGGAAGCGATGGCATTGAGACGCCACATTGCACTTTGGGCATGCGTGGCCCAAGTCTGCCAAGTTTCGTCGCTCTGGGTCACCTACTCCGAGAGATAATCGCGACTTCAGGCTCCTATTATGGGGTAACGGGCCCAATACGGGCCAGTTAGCGTACCTTCGGCGACACTTTCACCGGAAGCGATGGCACTGAGACGCCACATTGCACCTTTGGCATGCGTGGCCCATCGGGCCGAACAAGTCTGCCAAGTTTTGTCGCTCTGGGTCACCTACTCCGAGAGATAATCGCGACTTCAGGCTCCTATTATGGGGTAACGGGGCCAATACGGGCCAGTTAGCGTACCTTCGGCGACACTTTCACCGGAAGCGATGGCACTGAGACGCCACATTGCACTTTTGTATAAATATATTACCGTTAAGTAGATCAAATAAATTTGCGAACTAGAAGCAATTGTTATCAATTGATGCGTTTTCTCGCTAAGCGTACTGTTATTGTAACGTGAAACTCGTGCAAAACGTGCAAGAATAAACAGATTTTTAAATATAGGGATCAGTTATTGCGTGAAAAGCAAAATGCAAATGGAGTTCACGAATGCCAGATTAAGTTTTACGAGCTATACAAACGATTGTCATTATGCACTGTTAGTTTTCAGTGTTTTTTTTATCTACAGTGTTTTCGTATGCTATATCGTTCGAAATATCATATTGTCAAATATATTACAACGGTGTCTATTTGTATACTGATAAATATCATTCAATGGGCATGTGCAGGTATTTTAAACGTTTTTGGTGAGATATTCTGTCGCACTTTACAAATAGTTTATAGTACATGTATAATGTTATTTTATTGTTGCATTAAAGATGTGCATGCATTTTGAAATGTTTTTGGTGAGTTTTTCTGTCGCACTTTACAAATAGTTAATAGTACATGTATAATGTTATTTTATTGTTGCATTAAAGATAAATCTGCCACTGACCTTACTATATTAATATATAAAATGCCGTTACGAAGATTCAAATTTATTTACGAAGTGAACTAGAAACAATTTTAAATCATGTGTGGCTATCCTCACTTAGTATACTGTTATTGCCACACACAAAAACTCGTGCAAAACATGCACAAATAAAACAGACTGTGAATTAAGGGAGTAATTGTGTGTAAAATATTAAATACTAATCTAGTTCACGAGTACTGGGTCAATGTTATTTAGCTATACAAAACAGGTCTTTTTGTGTTTTGTTCGTCTTGATTTCAATTTTCATTCTTTTTTCAGCTATTTTTTTGTTTTTATATTTAGAATAATTATTCAATATGCATGTGCATGTATTATTGTTTTGGCGACTCTTTATGTCTCAATGTTTATATACCTTACAGTACATATCAACTGTTGTTACATTGCTCCATGGAAATTTATAGTTTGACCCGAATGGGTCTTTGTTCCAATCTATCTCTCATTATTTATATGTTACTATTAATCCTTTTTTGTATATATATTTTTGTTGTTGTTTCTTTTTAATCTTTGTATGGTTGCATAGAGAGAAAAATACGTTCTCACAAATGATATTGTCAAGCAAAATACAATGTATAGTTTATGAAACATTCATTACTGGAACTTGGATCATGAATTTTCGCATACAGTGTACTCATACGACCCATATCTCAATTACACTTAACATATTGTTTAGGATGAATAGCTCTTC
Organism: Dreissena polymorpha; assembly: GCF_020536995.1. NCBI lineage: Eukaryota > Metazoa > Mollusca > Bivalvia > Myida > Dreissenidae > Dreissena > Dreissena polymorpha. The sequence goes on along the minus strand of NW_026273334.1, from coordinate 65,444 downwards.
TCTATTTTTTTAAAACGAAACCAACTAGACAAGCACACACAAATTATTACTCGCATCACCCTCCAACTTTTTTAAAGGATTAAACTATGTACTTTGAATGTAAAAGGGCTAAACAATAAAGACAACCGAATAAAAATCTTCAAATGGTTAGACGAAAAAATATACTTTATGCCTACTACAAGAAAGTCACTCGACACATTCTTTAGCACAAACCTTAAAGAATGAATGGGACGGAGACATCTATCTTAGTGGACAACATACAAATAAACAAGGCATTGCTTTTTGATTAAAAACAATACAGGGATCACAGTCGATAACTTAAACGAAATAATAATTGGCAGACTAGCAAGTATAGATATCAAAATACACGAAACACAATAAACATTAATCAACGTCTACGGTCCAAACATAGATGATTCCACATTTTACGAAACATTACAATCCTTCATAATTAATAACCGAGATAAAAGTTTTATAATCGGTGGTTATTTCAATACTGTCCTGAACCCATCAGTAGATAAAAAGAATGGAAACCTTTATACTCATCCTAAAAATAGAAACATTTTGAATAACATAATTGAAAACTACAATATGATAGACATCTGGCGTACAGTAAATCCAAACGATTGCAAATTCACCTGGCACTCAAACACAAAACCAACAATATTTTGTATATTAGACTATTTTTTAATATCCAAGTCACTTTGCAACATTATTGACACATGTAGCATTAAACCAGGATTTATGACAGACCACTCTCTAGTTGAACTTAAACTGCACAAAATACAACCTGAAAGAGGCCCAGGATACTTTAAAATTAATAACAGCATCTTGTTAGACACACAATATCAAACACAAATAAAACAGGAAATATTAAACACAGTTCAAAATAATAAAGATGCAAACCCAAACACCTTATGGGAAGTAATTAAAGGAAATATACGTAACACAACAATTAGATACACATCATGTAAACAAAAAGAAACACACAAACTTGAAACTGAACCCATCAAAACAATTGAAACACTTGAAAAACAATTAAATGAAACAAACACAAATGATACCACCGCCATTGAAAATGAAATCACATCAAACAAACAAGTATTAGAAGGAATCTATCATACACAACTCAATGGAATATACTACGAGCACGTGCACAACATGTTGAACACAATGAAAAAAATACAACATACTTCGCAAACATTGAAAAACGTAGAAGTGAACAAAAAACTATACACTAATTAGTAGTTAATGGCAATGATATAACAAACAGGACTCAAATACTAGAAGAACAACGTTTATTTTTCCAAACCCTCTATTAGCGAAAACATGTTGAAAATAACAATCCTTTTAAAAATACACATCATGCTTTAAATCTAGATGAAAAATTATTATGTGACGGATTACTTAATAAATATGAATGTGGACTAGCACTAAAAGAAATGCAAAATAACAAAAGTCCAGGATCTGATGGCATCACAATTGAATTTTATAAAATATTCTGGGATGATATTAAAACACATTTTATTAATTCACTTTACTATTCATTTAACAACAAAAACTTAACTACGCTTCAAAAACAAGGTATAATATCACTTATTCCAAAACCTGGAAAAAAACTTAGAATCCTTATCAAACTGGCGCCCGATTAGTTTACTAAACAATGATTATAAAATTGCAACTAAAAGTATATCAAACAGAATAAAAAAATATTACCATCAATCATTTCAAAATCTCAATCTGGTTTCATAAAAGGACGTAACATTGGTGAAAACGTTCGCCTTATCCAAGAATGCATAAACTATTTCAACAATTCAAACAATCCTGGTCTTATATTCTTTGCAGACTTTGAAAAGGCATTCGATTCGATTGATCATTAATTTATGTTCTCTTGTTTAGAAAATATTAACTTTGGTGAAAGTCTCATTCAATGGATCAAACTATTCTATACCGATATTAACAGTATAATCATTAACAATGGCTTCTTTTCAAACAGTTTTAACATCGAACGAGGGGTTTGACAAGGATGTCCACTCTCATCATCGCTATTTATTATTTGCATCGAGTATCTATCACATCACATCCAATCAAATAAACACATAAAAGGCATATCACTAGAACCTGATGAAGATATCAAACAGTCCCTATTTGCTGACGATGCAACTTATTTCTTAAACGACAATTACGATTCTTTCCATAACCTAAATAGAGTCACTAACCCTTTACGGAATGACATCGGGTCTTAAACTAAACAAAAGTAAATTTACTCTGCTACGAGTAGGTAAATTAAAACAAAGTAATGTCCTATATAAAAAAGAAATGAAATTTAATTGGACATCCGATGAAGCCACAACGTTAGGAATTACTTTCACAAATAATGAAAAGGATACAGTTCTTAAAATACTACCTAAATTACAGAATTTTAAAAACTGCTTAAATGGCATCATCGTAAACTTACACTGATCGGAAAACACACAGTATTGAAAACGTTTGCACTTCCTAAATTAATTTATGTATTAACAGTTCTCCCAAATCCACCAAATGATATTATTAACGATATAAAATCAGCAATATTTAATCTCATATGGGACGGTAAGCCTGATAAAATAAAACGAACTCAGTTAATTCAATCTGTAGAAAATGGAGGTATCCAATTTACGAACATTGACTCATTCTTGAATACAATCAAATGCAGCTGGGTAAAAAGATACCTAGATAATACCAATACGAGTAAATGGAAATTATTCTACCAGAAAATTCTAAAAAAATAGGGTGACTCCTTACTCTTTGAATGTAACATCAGCAATACTATCTTATATGCAATTGCAAACGAAAACATATTTCTGTCTGATGTTCTATCAGCATGGAGTGATGTCACTCATAACCTAGAAACCAAAACCAACAGTAAAACAATTTTATGGAACAACAAACACATAACTTCAAACAATAAGACGTTTTTCTATAAAGATTGGTTTGAACGAAGCATTAAATATGTCGACCAATTATATGACTACAGAATTAAGGATTTCTACTCTTTTGATGCTATATGCTACATATACGGAATACCTTTAAATAATGTTCTGAAGTACTACACACTAATCAAAAGCATACCCATACATATTAAATCTGATATCAATACAAATAATACACCATGTACTCAAACAACATTTGTAGAAAAAATACTTGGAAGAAAAAACAAAACAAATAAAATATTTTACACACTACAAATTCAAAACCCTACAGAAAACTCCAAAATCCAAAATAAATGGCAAGTCCTTTTCGGAGAACATGAGCTTAATTGGAAACACATATTTACCATGCCATATAAAGCAACTATTGAAAGCACAGTGAGAAATTTTCAATATAAATGCATCCATAGAATTATAGCTACAAATAAATATCTCTTTAAATGCAAATTATCTAACTCAAATCTGTGTGACTTCTGCGGTGAAAACATTGAAACTAACTATAGAACATCTTTTTTGGGAGTGCAAACACGTTCAGCCTATTTGGAATCAATTAGTATCTTTTCTTTAACAACAGCAACTAAACGTAAAGCTATCTTTCTTAAAATAAGTTTCGGAATTAACTAATTGAAATCAATAGACTGTAATAATCTTGTGAATTTTATTCTTATATTGATGAAATATTTTATCTTTAACATGAATTACAAAAAACAAGTACCAAATTTTAATTGTTTTGTCCATAGTCTTAAACTAAAAATCCAGATTGAGAAAGAAATAGCCCTCAGTAATTACACATTACAAATCTTTGAACAAAAATGGAATCTGATTAAATTCTCATAATGTTTTGTCCACTTATATACATTTCACTCTAACGTTAGTTTATCTTTCTAAAATATGTTTGTTTATTTTTTTATTTTATTTTTTCAATCTTACAAGATCATTTTGAATATACAACAAAACACACAAGTCCAGTATGCTTTCTTCCGACTTTATACAACTCATCATTTTTCATAACTATTCTTCTGTTGTTCTTTTCTTTTCTCTCTAAAAAAATATATATATTAACATATATTGTATAATATGTCTGAACTTTATTGCTTTGTACAATCACTATGTTGTATGATCATATACATGTTTACGTTGTATGTATTATATTGAATAAAAAAAAAGTTAATATGTCCAGCATCCTCCTGGACGGTCTACTAATATTGGAAATACATTACATAAAAAAGTGATACTAAGCACCAGTTATTATCTAAGTTCATAGCCCTTCTAAAAGAACTGATGAATAATTAACGCATAATGCCTCATTAACCTATAGTGCTTATTTATATATATATTTTTTTAAATCCCAAAACAGGAACTTCGCCCTAACCGAAAGACACTATTCTTTTTCGCTTTTGCTTTGAATGCTGCCGTATTTCGGTTATAGGATGTTTTGTCCAAATCTTTTAAATTGTAACATTGTATACATCGCTGTTCCCTATGCTACCACATAGGGCTTACGCAATGATGTAATGGTTTGATGTAACTTTACATTTTGACATATTTCTTACTTCTTTATGCATCATTATTGCTTTACCATAGTGTTTTTTTCCTTGTCATTTTCACATACTTTCTGTTGCTTGTTTGTGTTTTTTGTTGCATTATTCCAAGACAATATGCGTTATACTGTGAAGCCACTTTAATACGATTATTTATATTGCTTTGCTATGTCAACGTGATCTTTAACCTTAAATACATAATCACTCTTCTCTGTTAATGTTCTTATTTTAATAAGCATAATGTAAACCAACTGAAATTGATCTTGCAAAGAAAGTTATGTTTGTGTATGTAATGTGTATGAATATGTTCTTGTTTATTGTAAACCTTGTAAATAAAAGTGTAAAAAAAAAGGTAACGAACGCCCCCCCCCCCCCCCCCCCCCCTAAATCGCCAAAGTAAAGTCAGTACATTTCATGTTTCACACTTAACTAGATCTGTATTAACCTATTTTAACTCATTTTCCTCTTTTTCGTACGCAACATTTCCCAATAATCACAGACAGTTGCTATATGTTTAAACTTTAGACTCTCTGTCGCCGGGTTTTTCAAGTCGAACTTTGCGATTCTGATGTATCCATCTTTTTGGTCATTGATTCAAACATGAGGCGTGACATGCTCGGGTAGTGGTTGTTTAAGCCTTGAAAATCACTAAAATCGTGAAGCTTACATTACAGAAGATAATTTATCATATCTAAAAAATAAAGTATGTTTTGCAAATGTTTGTAATAATTTGGATTCCTAAATTTCACTGTCTTCATCGTACAGAAAAAATAATAATTGTTTATATATTTATAGTATGCGTGTCGTTACGGTTTATATCTCTGTTGATATGTACTTGGATGAAATCATCTGTATTCAAATTACCGAATAAGTTCTGTATTTTGTTTCGATATGGGCTTACTGATCGGTAACTATATGTTAATCGCTTCTTCTTATTATGTTTCGTGTAAGGAATTATACGATTAGTATTGCTATTTAAGGGAGTTTTTGATTATTTATTTTATAATATTATTATTTCTCATGCATAATGAGCCTCTCGGCTTTTGTAATCTTTTAAAAGTTTTGATCATGAACGTAAATGGATGTTTTGTTTACTTGTGTGTGTATGTGTGTGTGCGCGGCGGCGCGCGTGCGTGCGTGTGTGAATGCGTGCATGCGTTCCTGCTTAAGTGTGACACATTGGCACATATTTTTCTTTGCCAAATGTTATTTTTTTAAAGACCATATAATCTTAGTATCCAGATTTTATTTCGGTGTAAATTAAAATTGCGAACTAAAGTCTATCAAATGCTAGTCAAAGTACAAATCAAATCAATCCCTATGGTCAAAGTACAAATTTGGAATATCTCAGGAAAACTACCGGTAAGTCAAACCCAATGAAACTAGTTTTAATCAATTGCAAAATATCCTTAGTAAATATTACAAAACGATGAGGTTTATACATGCACACGCTATAATTCATACATGATGTTATGCAAATGAATATAGGAACATGCAAGTGCATTTTGTATAATTCCAGTGCATCTCCAGATTGTCGGACTCTGTATTTTGGGAATGTTTATGAGTATCTAAATTTATATGGAACGACCAACTATAATTTGAGTGTCCGAAAACTTAAGAGTAATTTCGGTTTTAAAAACAAGATGCGTTTGTGAAACACAATGTCCCCCTATATGACGTTTTACCTTGGAGAATGACCTTGACCTTGTGAAGGATGACTTTGACCTTTCACCACTCAAATTGTGCAGCTCCACGAGATACACATGCATGCCACATATCAAGTTGCTATCTTCAATATTGCAAAAGTATTCATAAAATAAGCGATTTGGGCAACATATATTTGACCTATGACCTTGAAGGATGACCTTGACCTTGACCTTTCACCACTCAAAATGTGCAGCTCCATGAGATACACATGCATGCCAAATATCAAGTTGCTATCTTCAATATTGCAAAAGTATTTATAAAATAAGTGATTTGGGCCACATATATTTGACCTCTGACCTTGAAGGATGACCTTGACCTTTCACCACTCAAAATGTGCAGCTCCATGAGATACACATGCATGCCAAATATGAAGTTGCTATCTTCAATATTGCAAAAGTATTCATAAAATGAGCGATTTGGGCCACATATATTTGACCTCTGACCTTGAAGGATGACCTTGACCTTGACCTTCAATATAGCAAAAGTTATTGCAAAATGTTAAAGTTGGCCCAAACAGACCAACAGACCAACAGACAGACAGGGCAGAAACAATATGTCCCCCACTACTATAGTGGGGGACATAAAAACACAAAAAAAAACAACATAAACGTTTCAAAATGGATTTGTACATTCCATAAATGAAATGTCTTGTTCAGACATCATTTAGAGTAATGCAGAAAACGAACCTCTAAGTAAGAAAACTCGTTTTGATGTGGATAATTGAGAATAGAATCGCGTTTATTTCGGATTACACAAAACTCGTTAATAGGATTACAACATCGCAACACAGTAAATAATTCGTTTCGCAAATGTCGACATAGTAGTTTTGCAGGTGGAAATGCTGATCAGTTATCAATACATGTGATAATTTTAATAGTTCGAAATGGACATGGTAGATTATAACGGGAAAATCCACTCAAATGACAAGACGGATAAAGCGTTTGGTCGGTAATTTGAAATGCTCCAGTGCATTAACAGCCCATGGGTATCTGGCTTACTATATAAGGAAGCTTAAAATTCACGTTCACTGTTCAATTTTGCTGAGTTTCACTTCTTTATATTGTTCATTACTGCATTGCTGAGTTTCACTTCTTTATATTGTTCTTCGTTCGTTCTACTGTTTCTTCTTGAGAAGGTAATATTTACTATTTGCAACATCAATTTTGTGCTATATTGCAACTATGTTGTGCTTAGGGTTCAATTTCAATGTTTGTATTAAAATGTTTAATATGAAAATCATGAATTTAAAGCAAAGTATTAAGATTCAATGTTTTGTATAAATGTCATTATAAAAAAACAACAACAACCAACTTGCAAATCGTTCCTCAACATATTTTGATTTGATGAACATTTACATGATTTACGGATGTCATGCTGCATAGCGCATGTACGCGTCCCTATGTGTATGTGGCTTTTCCATAGCATCGCTCGCTGCGCGATTTTATGCGGATACGAACAGCATACTGACGCCGTTTAGCAGCCGCCGATCTGCATGTTGTGGAATTATTAGTTCGATATAAATATATATTGACCTGCATGATGTTAACACATGTACTTGCAGATTTTTTAATAGAAACAAATTGAGTTATTTCGTTGAAAATCCACTGGTTTTAGTTTAATTGCTTACCAATTGCATTTACTTTGTTTGGTTTCTTGCTCAGGCACTGGCAGACAAGAACCACGGTATGCCACTAGCTAATTGGTTTATTGACCATTGTCCGAGCACTCTGCTTAACATAAATACTTTGCAGTGTGGGTGCGGATCTTTAATATCTAATCTAATTATTTTAAAATATCTTTACATAAAACTAGACTGTTAGATAAACGCTAAAACCACAATATGCTCATCTTGTTTTGAGTTTTAAAGACAAAGATTCAACAAAGAGACGATTAAAAACACATTTATCGATTCACATAAAAACATTCGTTCGTCTCGATTTTCGCGGACACGGGCAGCTAAAACGCTGCAACGTCATCAGACCTGCTTTGCTTTAAAATGTCAGAGACTACAATACAATATAACACACTCTAAACAACTTAATTTATTAGTTTTATTTGTTATTTTATAAATCATATTTTTGTGAATCACGCATCGTATTTTATTTCACCCGTTATAACGGATACAAATAAAATAAAAATACGAATTCAACAGATAACTTCTAATTATCGAGAAACCGTAGGCTGGTCTAAAGAATCGCGGACCCTTTCGTATGCTGATTCAGTATGGCCGACTACTGATCAGGACTATATCAAGACAAACAGTTCTCAGGATGGTGAGCTTACACCTTGTAAAACCTCTACATTGACTGACTTGGAAGAACAGACTTTTGGAATCTAAGCAGTTTAGACTGAAAAAAAATTAAACACAAGCGATGCGGCAAAATTGGTTTTGAAGATTAGGCACCACGGGACTTCCGTGCTTAATCTGCCTGGAGAGAAGCCTGACTTATGTGTTATATTATGTATATACTTTTAGGATCAATCCAAACTGCACAGTTTTGCAGAATTGCAGCTTTTATGCCATGAATTATTGACATGAATATTACCCATTATTGTTATCCCCCGGCAAAGGCAGAGTGATATATAATAGGCGTTGTCCGTCTGTCACAAACAAAATGAACAAACACGTGAATTCCTGCAGCTGGTGTTGTTCAGCTCAGATGTGTGCTGACAACAATTGTTTCTATATTGAAGATTACACGATTTTGTTGTAAAATGTCAAGACATTACATGTCAAGTTAGAAATGTGTAGTTATGGTGATGAACTTGAAAATGCTATTTAATGTTCATAGATTAGACAAATAAAGATTGTGTGTTAATATATTTTTCTTCATGCACTGTTATATACATGATACATGTATACAATTGTAATATTATGACTAAATGTATAGGAAACAGCAATAAAATAATAAAGAAATAAAAAAATATGTGTTCATTGTTATGACTAGACACAATAGGATTGTAATAACCAGCGCAAGTACCAGAAAACAGAAGAAACTAAATAAAATGACACAATTTGTTAATTTAAAATTTCTGGAATAACTTGAACAAGAATTTTTGGACACATAAGCTTTTGGAAAATATTTTCTTAAATGCATACAGTTATAACAGCGATATAACAATTATAACAGTGATTTACTGTTTGTTCAGGATTTAACAATAGTAATAAGTTAACCCTTTGCATGCTGGATAATTTGTTGTCTGCTAAAATGTCGTCTGCTGAATTTCTAAAATTAGCATTTTTTTAGATTTTTTTTCAAAGAATACTATCAGAATAGCAAACAGTTTGGATCCTGATGAGACGCCACATTCTGTTGTGTCTTATCTGGATCCAAACTGTTTGCAAGGCCTTCAAAATGTGGTTCCAGCACTGAAAGAGTTCAACAAGTTTATGACGCTCTTCATTTGAATGCTGACGAGAATCTCTGTTTGCCACTGTCTAAAGATGACATGGGTGATCGATTTAAACTTTTAATTGTCCTAAAAACAAATATATACTTTACTTTCTTTGTAATTTTTGGATTACAAAACACGTTTTCGATTTCACTAATGCTATCATGCTCGATTTTTACTGCACCTTTTTCAATAGATTAAGGTAACATTTAACCACATAAATTCTAGTTCTCTACTGAACATTCTCCCCACCTTTGATGGGTATAGCCTATTTCCATCAACTGACTAAATAGACAGTTCTAAATAGTATCAATTAATAATGTACACTTCGAGAAGTATACTTAAATATTAAAGACTATTACATTTTGAATTCTCAATACCATTTAGTCTAAAATATGTCAATAACAATGCAAATTGTTACTGATTTGTGATACATGTTTAATTATTGCCAACAACAATTCAACAAACAAAACTTATCTCATCCATGGTTTTTATCATGAAACTGATAGTCATACTAATGACTTGCATATATATACCTGTTACTATACATATGAAACTGATAGTCATACTTATGACTTGCATACATATACCTGTTACCATACATATGAAACTGATAGTCATACTAATGACTTGCATACATATACCTGTTACCATACATATGAAACTGATAGTCATACTAATGACTTGCATACATATACCTGTTACTATACATATGAAACTGGTAGTCATACTTATGACTTGCATACATATACCTGTTACCATACATATGAAACTGATAGTCATACTAATGACTTGCATACATATACCTGTTACTATACATATGAAACTGATAGTCATACTTATGACTTGCATACATATACCTGTTACTATACATATGAAACTGACCAACATATGAAACTGATTGTCATACTAATGACTTGCATACATATACCTGTTACTATACATATGAAACTGATAGTCATACTTATGACTTGCATACATATACCTGTTACCATACATATGAAACTGATAGTCATACTTATGACTTGCATACATATACCTGTTACTATACATATGAAACTGACCAACATATGAAACTGATTGTCATACTAATGACTTGCATACATATACCTGTTACTATACATATGAAACTGATAGTCATACTTATGACTTGCATACATATACCTGTTACCATACATATGAAACTGATAGTCATACTTCTGACTTGCATACATATACCTGTTACCATACATATGAAACTGATAATCATACTAATGACTTGCATACATATACCTGTTACTATACATATGAAACTGATAAGTCATACTTATGACTTGCATACATATACCTGTTACCATACATATGAAACTGATAGTCATACTAATGACTTGCATACATATACCTGTTACCATACATATGAAACTGATAATCATACTAATGACTTGCATACATATACCTGTTACTATACATATGAAACTGATAAGTCATACTTATGACTTGCATACATATACCTGTTACCATACATATGAAACTGATAGTCATACTAATGACTTGCATACATATACCTGTTACCATACATATGAAACTGATAATCATACTAATGACTTGCATACATATACCTGTTACTATACATATGAAACTGATAAGTCATACTTATGACTTGCTAAATATACCTGTTACCATACATATGAAACTGATAATCATACTAATGACTTGCATACATATACCTGTTACTATACATATGAAACTGATAATCATACTAATGACTTGCATACATATACCTGTTACTATACATATGAAACTGATAATCATACTAATGACTTGCATACATATACCTGTTACCATACATATGAAACTGATAGTCATACTAATGACTTGCATACATATACCTGTTACCATACATATGAAACTGATAGTCATACTTATGACTTGCATACATATACCTGTTACCATACATATGAAACTGATAGTCATACTAATGACTTGCATACATATACCTGTTACTATACATATGAAACTGATAGTCATACTAATGACTTGCATACATATACCTGTTACTATACATATGAAACTGATAGTCATACTAATGACTTGCATACATATACCTGTTACCATACATATGAAACTGATAGTCATACTTATGACTTGCATACATATACCTGTTACTATACATATGAAACTGATAGTCATACTTATGACTTGCATACATATACCTGTTACTATACATATGAAACTGATAGTCATACTAATGACTTGCATACATATACCTGTTACTATACATATGAAACTGATAGTCATACTAATGACTTGCATACATATACCTGTTACTATACATATGAAACTGATAGTCATACTAATGACTTGCATACATATACCTGTTACTTTACATATGAAACTGATAGTCATACTAATGACTTGCATACATATACCTGTTACTATACATATGAAACTGATAGTCATACTTATGACTTGCATACATATACCTGTTACTATACATATGAAACTGATAGTCATACTAATGACTTGCATACATATACCTGTTACTATACATATGAAACTGATAGTCATACTTATGACTTGCATACATATACCTGTTACTATACATATGAAACTGATAGTCATACTAATGACTTGCATACATATACCTGTTACTATACATATGAAACTGATAGTCATACTTCTGACTTGCATACATATACCTGTTACCATACATATGAAACTGATAGTCATACTAATGACTTGCATACATATACCTGTTACTATACATATGAAACTGATAGTCATACTTCTGACTTGCATACATATACCTGTTACCATACATATGAAACTGATAGTCATACTTATGACTTGCATACATATACCTGTTACTATACATATGAAACTGATAGTCATACTTCTGACTTGCATACATTTACCTTTTACTATACATACCTTCTCAAATTTACTAGATAAGAGTACTCGATTCATTAAATCAATACATAGATATATACACAAACTTTACGTCCCTGTAAGTACATAGATATTTTGTATAATCAAGAATCTAATTTCAACTATTATTGTATATGACCATTTTACACTTTGACAACTGAATACAAATCAATTTTATCATCAATGATTTATAATATAAATAACAAGAAAAGAGGTCAAGTTACTTGAATTGCAAAGATATCAATTTACTTTTAATTGCAGACTACCTTCTCTATTAATCATTCTATAATCATTCAACTGTGTACAATTTTGAATATTGTTTTGCAACACAGACAACTTAAAAATGCATATCAATTACTCAATAAGTAATTATTCAAGAAAGATAACTCAACTATACAACATTGAAGTTGACATCCTATTTACCTTCCTTCATAAAAATGTTTAAACTAACTTAATTATATTTATTTACTTTGCATTATAATCATGGGCGTCCGCACATATGGGCACATGGGGTCAGCTAACCCCCCCCCCCCCCCCTGGAAAAATCTAAACTGTAAATTATGATTCCTGAATTGAACAATTTTGATCAGAATGACCCCTTGTTAGTTTCACACGAACAACAACTCCCATTTACATTCAAACCAATCATGGATATGGTTATTGCAAAATTTACTTACTCTCAATAGATTGTAATAAACATGATTAATTTGTGCGAGGTCGAGGTGAAAACTTAAACAATTAACATTTATTCAGTTCCTGAATAGGAAGTGAAGGCGAAGTTGTCTCTGCTGAACATCATGATGGTTTTTTGTATGAACATATTCTTGTCTGTGTTCATGCGTTCCCTTTGAACGCTCATCATGAATAATCATGAGAGCCTGTCTGATCGGACATGGTGTATCTTAGCCATGTCTTGACTCTTGACTCAGCGCTAGTAATATGTTCATCGCCTCACGCACGGCTGGAAACATAACCATTTTTATTACCAAGTCAACACAAGCTGACTTATTCTGTTCAAGTGATTTCTTCTTGCTCATGACGTACGATGACATTGTGTCTTGTTCAAAATTATCGATTCGATAAAATTCGTTGGATGGTTCGGACTGTATCTGTAATGTCTGATCGATCAAAATTTTTAATGTGGTTCCGATGCAGTTGAAATAACATGAACGCAGGCATATAACATTCTGAAAATCAGTTTCCTAAAGACTGGATCAGTGAGTCCATGTACTGAATATAAATTGTGTCCATAATTTTCTCTTATTGAGCTGTCTGATGTGCTTGCGTAATGGGCTCTAAAATGGACGAATATTTGGCTATTAAGTATCACAAAATGACAAATGTCGCCGTTCTAGTTGCCGTCCATAGCTGATGTGCAGCCTGTCGTCCTTTCAAATTCTGTTTGTTTTGTGCGAAATATTCTTACTGACGGCGTATTTCGAAGCCTAGATTTGTATGCGTTTATACTTTGCAGTCTACCTTGTTTCGCTTAACAATTGTGTGTTCCGAACTAGCCATATTATCTTAGATCATTAACACCAAGATTTATACGGTGAGCCGAACAATGTACAAAAATGGCCAGAGGATAATGGGATTTAATACCGACTTGTACAACATGTTCCTTTTCCAGCAATAGTCAAGCATCGTATCCTTGGCCGAGTAGCTTGTTTACGTTAAGAACGTACTTTTTGCACTGTGATACGATTGTGCCTGCAATAGTTTCTGTGTCCACTACATCAAGTGCTGTTAATCCAGGCACTCTTCTCTTATGATGCGTTTCTCTTAATCGAAAAATCTCAGTCCAATAGACGGTTGCTCCGTTCCTGAGATATCTTTTTAAGTGAATTCTATATGAAAAGTCACTGAAATCAAAGTTGAGAGAAAATAGGTACATGTATAATCCATTCCAATACAGTTGATTCTTAACCCTTTGCATGCTGGGAAATTTGTAGTCTGCTAAAATGTTGTCTGCTGAATTTTTTAAATCATCATTTTCTTCACTTTTTTTCAAAGGCCACTATCACAATAGCAAACAGTTTGGATCCTGATGAGAAGACACATTCTGTAGCGTCTCATCTGGATCCAAACTGTTTGCAAAAGCCTTCAAAATCCGGTTCCAGCACTGAAAGGGTTAATCCTGATTTGTAATCTTCCATATATACTTCATGATTCACCAATATCTGGCCTTATTCTCAGAATTTTCTACGCCTCTGGCGGCAAATGGGGCTGATCCCTCCTTGACCCCAACTTGGAAAATTCATGCGGACGCCAATGATTATAATCCCTTTTTTTCTGAATTTTCACAACTACATCTTTTTTATAAATGGTTAAAAAAAACAAGTGCTTATTTTAAAATAAAGTCAAGTTATAGGTACATTATTGTGAAGTCAATTTTGTATTTGAACTATACAAGAAGAAGATTGCATATCTAGCTTCATGCAATATGGAAGGAACTAAAGATCTAGTTAAAATAGAGTTGTCTTATGCTATTTGTTTTACTTAAATACACAACCAATTTGAACACAACACATGTGCAGCGATCATGAATAATGAAAAGATAAATATATGTTCATACACATTAGAATAAAATGACATTAGCAACAAAGTTCAGCAATTATTAACATACAAAATTTAATTTTACAGTTTTCTTGTTTCTTGTTACACACTGATCTTCAGAATGTTCCTGAGATGTTCTCATGAATTCTATACTGGCTTCATTAATGAAATTACTAAAAATTGTGATGGCATAATATAGGGAATTATTATGCCCTTTAACACTACATATAATGCCTAATCTTGAAAATGACAATTTTGAAAAAAAAGAATTGTTAGAAAAAGAACCGCATTATCAACAGCACAGTGCACAAACGCTCTCAATGGCATTTTCAACCTGATATCTGGTAGTGATGCCATAATCTGAGTTGAGGGTGGGGTCTTTTGCCTTTTGAAGTAACTGCACTCATTTTCCCATTGTTGAATTATTTCTCATGCAGCCTCGATCCAGTACCTTTTTGTTTTTCTCAAATGAAGACATTTGACTTGATATGACTTTGCTGCAAAAAACAATAAAAAAAATAATGTAATTGTCGTAACACAACCTTTGCACACCCTTATGTGTTGTAATGAATGCCATTTTTTCTTATGAAATAAATCCATTTTCTTTTATGAACAATTATTTTCTTTCAAAGTTTGTTGTTTTCGGAGAAAAATATAAAATAAGAAAATTCTTTAATTAGATGTGATAATCTTCAATATATAAAAATTGTTTACAGGTGTATGGCAAGCGGTTCGACGCATAATCCCAAGAAACTAGGTTTCTCATGAGAACCTAGGTTCTCAGAATGAGAACCTAGGTTCTCAGAATGAAAACCTAGGTTCTCATGAGAACTATGGTTCCCAAACGAAATCTTGGGCTCTCATGAAAACCTAGGTTATCAAAGAGAACGACGCGAAAAGCTGTCGAGAAACTAGGTTCTTCTGAAAACATTGGATATCAAACGAGAACTTAAGTTCTCAGAATGAAAACCTAAGTTCTCATGAAAACCTAAGTTCTCATGAGAACCTAAGTTCTATGTGTCTATGAGAACCTAGGTTCTCATGAAAACCTAGGTTCTCATGAGAAACCTAGTTTCTTGGGATTATACGTCAAACTGCTTGCCATACAGGTGTTATCAAACCAATAAGCAGATACGCTTTAAATCAGTCCAGACTTAAATTAGTTTGATAACACAACAGTTTGTTGTCAGGATTTATTAATCATCTCTTTTACCAAACTATAAGCGGATTAAACTTGATAAGCTTTATCAATTGCCTTTAATTGGTGCTGATTGTCTTGGTGGACGAATAAATGCAGGGAGCAAAATGTCTGGATGCCGTTTGTCCGGATACCAATATTAAAGTATACAATTCCAAAAATAATAACAAGAATTGTGACTAGAAAAGGTTTATTTTTAAGGCATTTGAATTCATTTTGTTTTAAATTTAAGCTTCAAATTTTAATTAATTAAATGTATTTATAAGCTGGACATATGTCTGTTCAAACATAAAACTGATGTTTGTTGCTACCATTCCTGTAGTATCATAAAATGATAGGACAGTAGGACAAACGACACCAGGACAATTGGCTTTGTGCGTCTTTTTGCATTCATGGAAAATTGGCACCTTGTTTATTTGTCTGGAAAATCAACACCCAATTAAATATTCAACCTGGACAATCAGCACCTGATTAATTTTTCAAATTATTTTTGTGTAGAAATATATAGGGGCAAGCAAAATGCATGCCAGCTTTTATTTCGGTTTTAAATTTATTTTGTATGCACCCATTTAAGAACCAAATATTTTTTTCTGACGACACATTAACCTATTAAAATTTAAAGCCTGAGGTAGCCCATGCAGAAATACCAGTAACTCTGTTTGACAAAATCAGAAATGAATTCCATTCAATTTTCATTACAAATAAAGCACATGTATGAATCCAGAAAATGTTCATGTACACAAAAATGACCTTCCAATTTCTAACAGCATACCCGTATTCTAAATTTTCTTTAAAAAAGACCAAAATGTCAGTTTGTCATATGCTGAAGTTACCATTTTAACTCTTTCAGTGCTAGAACCTTATTTTGAAGACCTTTGCAAACAGTTTGGATCCAGATGAGACGCCACAGAATGTAGCGTCTCATCAGGATCCAAACTATTTGCTATTATATTAGTATTCTTTGAAAAAAAAAAAAGATGCTAATTTTGGAAATTCAGCAGACAACATTTCAGCAGACGACAAATTTCCCAGCATGCAAAGGTGAAAAAGAAAGTCAACTAAAGATGTCAGCAGCAGACTCTTTAAACCAGCACTTAACTGCGCTATTTTTCACAAAAACGTTATCAGTAATTATTGCAATTAAATTAAGCTAACCAAACACATGCATTTCTTGGCGAAAAACCCCCATTAAATTTCATATCCTTTAAAGGCAGTACAATTTTGTTTATACAGAAAATTATATAAAAGCAAAAATAAAAAATGTATTGTAATTGAATACATATGGTTGCGTACGTACGGCATGAATGAATTAAGTGATTGTCCGGGGCTGCAAATTATGGTATGTGGGCAGATGAAAAAATAGCAAAAATTAGGAAAAAAAGGTTGGTAGGCAATTGTCTGGGAAGACAAATCATCAGGTGCCAATTGTCTTTATGGACAATAGAATCAGGTTCCAATTGTCCCGGCAGACAAAGAGTTTACTAGTCAAATTAATTATCTTTAATTTTTGTTTTCTTAGTCTCCTATTGTGTAACATTAGAAATATTAGCTAGCACCATTAGTAAAAGGGGGGTTATCCCATAAAGGGTCTAATACAAATGTTTTTATACGCCCGTCTATGACGGGACGTATTATGGTATAGTAGGTCCCCGCGTCCGTCTGTCCGTCTGTTAATGTCGTACGCTACGTCAAATATCCTTTGACAGATTTTCTTCAAATTTTAACACAATCTTAATATTGATAAACCCTGATCCCCTTTCGTTTTTGACGGAATTCTGAATTGTCGTTCCAGAGTTATGGGACTTTGTTCGTCAAAATTTCGTGATTTCATTGAATGTCCTACTGTAGCTCAAATATCCTTCGATGGATTTTTTTCAAATTTCAACACAATCTTAATATTGATAAACCCTGATCCCCTTTCGTTTTTGACGGAATTCTGAATTGTCGTTCCAGAGTTATGGGACTTTGTTCGTCAAAATTTCGTGATTTCATTGAATGTCCTACTGTAGCTCAAATATCCTTCGATGGATTTTTTTCAAATTTCAACACAATCTTAATATTGATAAACCCTGATCCCCTTACGTTTTTGACGGAATTCTGAATTGTCGTTCCAGAGTTATGGGACTTTGTTCGTCAAAATTTCGTGATTTCATTGAATGTCCTACTGTAGCTCAAATATCCTTCAAATATCCTTCGATGGATTTTTTTCAAATTTCAACACAATCTTAATATTGATAAACCCTGATCCCCTTACGTTTTTGACGGAATTCTGAATTGTCGTTCCAGAGTTATGGGACTTTGTTCGTCAAAATTTCGTTATTTCATTGAATGTCCTACCGTAGCTCAAATATCCTTCGATGGATTTTTTTCAAATTTCAACACAATCTTAATATTGATAAAACCTGATCCCCTTTCGTTTTTGACGGAATTCTGAATTGTTGTTCCACAGTTATGGGACTTTGTTGAATGTCAAGGAGACGGCGCTCCATGCTCATGTTCTTATAAAATAAACCATGTATTCAAATACAAATAAACTGAAGTAAAAAAATGATTCAAAGGGTTATTTATTACCTTACTACTTCATTGGCGAACGACGGGCGTATCATGCGCTCATGGCGCAGCTCTTTTTTTATAACTGATGATTACACTCAAATCTTAATAAATAATTATAACAATGCACATCATACAACCTCATAAGAAATAGCTCTTTTAAGAAATAGATCAATACATAAAATGATTAAAATTAGTATAAGCATAATTCGTATTCCGTAACAAGATAATATATTAAAAAAAACATTTGTATACAAAAACAGCCGTAATCAAATCATACATAAAGTATTTAAACATTATTAAATAAAATAATATTTCTGCTTTGTGGTTAGCAAAACAAATATCATGTTGTTGTTGTTTTTTTTTTTATTTTTTTATTTATACTTCAATTTTTGTGATTTATAAGTAATTGTAATTTCACATCATATTGCACTTTCACAATTTTACATTACCGTAATATTTATATTTTTGTGTTGTTAAATATATGGCAATTATCCAATCATATGTGATTAGTTTTTTTTCTATCCCTATTGGCAGCATTTTTCAACAATATCTATATTGGCTGCAAAGCTGCATACATTATATATATGTAACCGCTCAATTTTTTGGTATTGATATATTTGTACTCTATAATCATCATTACTTAATCAATAAACTTTTAAAAAGAGAAAATAGGCAAATGTTAATATTAGTCTACATTTAGTTGAAATACTGTCAATTGACTTATCCCGGAAAAGCACACGTTTAGAAAAACCCACTAATCACCACGGTACATTTTTAACAAAGCTGGTCCATTATATCAACCAATGATAGCTTACTTTGAATCATAACGGTTGATACGATGTGTGATTTTGAAAGGTTTATAAATGGGTCAGCTTTATTTGTATCAGCAGATAAGTGGGTTTTTCAAAAAAGTATTTTTTTCCGGGATACATATATAGGAGCCAAATGGTATTAGTACAATCAGCAACATGCGTTTTAGTGCTTTCCCAGACAATTGGCACCTTGTGAATGTATTGACCAGGATAATCTGATTTTATCGTGCTAAAGGACAATCGGCACCGATTATGGACGATTGATAAAGTCTGTCAACACTTTGCTGGACTGATTAAGTCTCATCAGCTAATTGATTTGGTAAAAGAGATCATTGATAAAACACGTCAATTTACTGTTTAAAAAAAATTGTTATGTGTAGGCTGATTAAGCTAATCTGCTTATTAGTTTGATAACACCTGTCAACAATTTATATATATCAAAGATTATCGAAGATAAATATATACTATAAGGCATTTTCTAAACTTATGATTTTTGCCGAAAACAACAAACTTCGTAAGAAAAAAAGTTTTAATTGAAGGACAATGGATTTCTTTCATAAGAAACAAAAGATGTATTTGTCAGAAACACTATGCCTCCTTATGCCACGCTTTTATTATTTTTATTTTTTTACCTTTGACCAGTTGAAAGATTCCCTTTACCTTTCACCACTCAAAATGTGCAGCTCCGTTGATGCACATGCATGCCAAATATTAAGTTGCTATCTTCAATATTTTTAAAGTTATGACCAAGGTTAAAGTTTTAGACAGAATGACTGACAGACAGGCCAAAAACAATATACACCCTCATCTTCAAAGAAAAGGGCATGGAAATGGAATACATCATGACACATAAGAGTGTGCTACGGTTGTGTTACAACCTCCACATGATAATGTTTCGCAGCAAAGTCAAATCAAGTCAAATGTCTTCCTTTGCAAAAAAACACATTAAACATTTAATGTTTCAAACCCTTCAATCAAGTGTTGATTTCCTGGATGGACAATTAAATCAGGTGCAAATTGTCCTGGTTGACATATAACGAGTTGCCAGGAATGCAAAAAATACAGGAAGCCCTTTTTTCTGCATAAAAATAGTATATTCGAATAAGAATTTTGCATTCCAATATTCGGCTGATGTGGAATATTTGAATATGCACCCATCCCTTTTCTACCTTAGAAGATAATTATCATGAAAAAATATTGCCTTTACCAGATACCGCTGGCAGGCCTTTTTCTGTCCAATTGGGGGAAAAGTACCTAGCAAAATTGGGAATTTTTAGAGTTGCAAAATCTTCCAAATTGGGAAGAATTTTCGTCGACAAAAGCATTATTTGGGCAGGGTTTTTTTCCAGCCATTTCGGATAAAAATCATATAAATTATCATTATATATTTTGTAGGTTGTTTAAAAGATAAAATTGAGATATAGAGTCTAATAATCATAAGTCATAAGACACTTCTTTATGGGGATTTTTTTTTAAGAATTGAAGAAAAAATATGCATATTTGGCTTGGGGAATGGGTCCGACTATCGGACCTGTAAGATAGGCAGAAAAAGGCCTGGCTGGAGACATCTAAAACAAATTAAAAAGTATCACAAGTTTAATAATCTTTACATATAAATAACATTTCCATATTTGCTTGATTAGTATGGCAATAATTGTGTGGTAACATAAAACTTTCTTCCAATGCCAAGTAGTTAATGCAATGTGTTTGCAAACCTTCAAGTGTAACAGGAATATTAATGAGTTATAATGGTTAATATTTTCAGATTACAAATCAAGCGGTTACAGACAAATCAATGTGTATTATTTGTGTTGAGCGTCAATTTTTATGATACAATTTGCTTATAAAAACTCAAGTTATATTTCAGAAATGTTCCGATCAGAGCCCAATTTAGTTTTGCTGCCAGTGGGCAAAAAAATCATTTTTATGTATTCATTGACAAAAAAGTATTTAATGTAAAAAATAAAAACCAAATGAAAATCCAGATTCAAATCCAGCTCCTGACAAAAATACCATATACTGATGTATTATGTTGATTGACCAATACTTTCATACACAAGTTCTTTTCAAACGCCTGAACATATTTTTGTTATATACTGGAGTTATCAACAGAGTGACACACATTATTTATTTTTCTTAAACTCCAAACTTGTTTTAACAAATACTAGTCTTCGTTGGGCTTTTTACATTCTTGTTTTTGGGTCACCAATAAGAAGAGACCCTTTCTATCTACATTCCTACACATTAACATGTACTTGGATGTAGAAGGGCAAAGAATTGTACAGAAAAACATCTGCAACCTTATTTATAACTCTTTGATTTAATTGGCGATCGTTTTCAACAATTAAAACCAATGAACATCAACCCTGTATATCTTCAAGATATTTTTTCTTGTTTTACTGATAATTTGGCATCTTGTTTACATTATCAATAGAACCACCTTCCATATGAGGAATTTTTCTTAACTTCCAGAATATAAATATTCTTAACAGTATTTTATCTATTTCCAGATGTCACACATGGAAAGGTCACCCCTGGGAGAAGATGTAGCCATCATGCTCACAGAGCAAAAAGAGTAAGTCTGATACTACTCCATAAATAACAAGCATGTAGTGGGCAAAACAAAAGTTGTTTGATTACACATACATATAGTTCTCAAATAAATAGGTTGGCTATTTAACTTTTGAACAATACAAAAATGTGTGACCACTCAATTAAAAAATCTTCCAAATCAGACTTGTATTAAAAACATCTTCTTTACATTCAAAGTTTATTTTCTATTATGGCCTACTGAAGAAGAAAAAGATACAAATCTTAACAAGGAATACAAAAACAATGTTGTGCACCAAAATTCAGATTTTTGGGATGAGTTGAAACACAAAACTTGTTATGCCTCTTTGTAAATCCCAAACAAGTCACCAGACCGAAAATAAATATCAGGCAAGTTGAATTGTGATACCGGTACTGCTGGTAGGAAGACGTACCTTGTACATCAATAGCAACCTTATAAATTATAAATGAGCCCTTGTAATAAAATAATCATTTTGGTGCTTTGCTTCCACAAAACTATACATTTTATTTAGTTTTTGTATGTTTGTAATGTGTAATCTGAGATTTTTGGCACAAAAGAAATTTAATGTCATTGTTACTCAATGATGTTAATGACGTTAAAATAGCCTTTTTAAGGCTAATAGTCAATAATGCTGTAATTGGGAATGTTTTCTTCAGCTTTCACTTCTAAAATATTTAGTACCACTTTGTATGTTTGTGCTTTGTAACCTTGAAATTTTTCCGCATTGTAACCAATATGAGGATAATGTGTCCTTTCATTTTAACCCTTTGCATGCTGGGTAATTTGTCATCTGCTAAAATGTTGTCAGCTGAATTTCTAAAATTAGCATTTTCTTTGATTTTTTTCAAAGAATACTATCAGAATTATATAGAAAAGTTTGGATCACGATGAGACGCCACATTCTGTGGCGTTTCATCTGGATCCAAACTGTTTGCAAAAACCTTCAAAATCCGGTTCAAGCACTCAAAGGGCTAATATAAGAACTTCCCTAATTTTTTTCACATAAATGAACGGTGCGTTTCAAGCACAAATGTGCATTTTGCTGTGCAGCATTTTCCATCAGTTTAGTGACAGGATCATGGATTTACCAACCAAGGTAAGTAATTTTGGGCATTCTTCTTTTTTGTGGTTTTTCCTAAATGCCAATTCTGTAAGAGTATTTTGATTCCATTATCTAATGACAGTGAATGCATGGCAGTAGCACACCTTTGAGGAAGACTGCAATGTGTCCTTGAGTCTTAACCATGTCAAATTATGAAACTATCGGTCAAACATTTTTTGGCCCCTGGTTGAGTGGCACATAGCAGTTGAACTGTCCGTCAGTCTGTCCATCTGTCTGAAACCTTTAACATTGGCCATAGCTTTTGCAATATTGAAGATAGCAACTTGATATTTGGCATGCATGTGTATCTCCTGGAGCTGCACATTTTGAGTGGTGAAAAATCAAGGTCAAGATCAAAGCGGCGCAGTAGGGGGCATTGTGTTTCTCACAAACACATCTCTTGTTATCTCATCAACTAGTATAAATTCATACAATATTATATTTGACGACCATATAAAAACAAATAAACCAAAAATACAAAATGAAAAAACTGTCATCAAAAGCAGAGTTTATTTAAAGATCTTGAAATTTTTAAAAACAATTGTTGCTGACAAATTAAAATCCAATAATATCCATCTACCTGAGCAATCTTGTACCACCAACAGTTATCAGTGTACCTTAAACATCCGCCTTGAATGCTATTAGATATCATATAGCAAAATATTGTAATACAGTTTATGAAAATAGTAATATAAACTTATTTTGGTCAATAAAAAACTCCTTAGAAGTTATTGATAAAATTAAAATTAGAAAATATAAGGTGTCACAAGTAAGTACATATGATTTTTCTACACTATATACAACGCTCCCTCACATTTGAATAAAATCCAAACTCATTTCACTGATTGAAAAAACATTTGCAAGAGAGAAGTGTTCTTTAATCTTGCTTTAAACTCTAAAAAATCTTTTTTTACTAATCAGATATTGGATAAATACATCATCTGGACTTAAATTGTCTTGAATTTTGTGAAGCACTTACTTTTCTTCTGGAAAACTTGTCTGTTGAATTTAATGGTAAAATATTTCAACAAATTATTGGTGTTCCTATGGGTACTTAAATTGTGCCCTGCTTATTGCTGATCTATTTTTATATTGTTATGAAAGGGATTTTATGTAAGAATTATCAATAACTAAACAAATAGATTTGATTCAACGTTTTAACCTAACAAGTAGATACATTGATGACATACTGAACTTAGATAATCCATACTTTGAACAATATATTCACAATATCTATCCAAAAGAACTAGTCTTAAATAAATCGTGTCAATCAAATATAGATGCTGCATTTTTAGACTTACATCTAACTATTAATAATAATATGATAAAAACAAGTTTATTCGACAAACGGGACGACTTTAACTTTGAAATTGTGAATTTTCCTTTTCTAGATGGTAACATCCCTAAAGGTCCTTCCTATGGTATTTACATTTTGCAGTTGGTACGACACGCTAGAGCATGTTCTTGTGTTGAAGATTTTAATGATCGTAATTGTTTATTAACTAAGAAATTGTTAAAACAAGGTTTTTTGTATCATAACCTTTGGCGTAAATTCGCTAAATTTCACTCACAATATAGTGATTTAATTTCAAAATATAATGTTTCTTTAAAATGGCATTTAACTAATGGAATTTCACAACCATCATTTTATGGAGATGTTTTGAAGCGTGTTCACAAATGTAAATATCTTAAAGCATATGCTAGTAATACACTTTTTAATTTAATGAGCTCCTTTTTATCAAAGGGATAATTGATACTGATGTACTTAAACACACATGCTTGTTAGTGTTTGATTCACTATATCTTTCTTCTTAAAATTTGGGATAATTAATGTAATGACAATTTTATATGTTTGCTTCTATATTGTTTGATAAGCATAGCTGGTTTTATAAGTAAGTCTAGTATACAGTACAGTCGCTTTAATTATATTTAATTTCGTTGATAATTCGATTATTTAGTACAGTACAATAAAGCTTAATTTTGGTACTGGTGACGTCATCGTGTCTTCCCTCCTAAATACGTCATCGCTACGAACAACCAACACTGTTTTTAGATACATGATAGGTACGTACCAATGTACTCCCGTTTATATCGGTCAACTTTATTCATAATTATTTTTTCTCTGATGGTAGTT